>NC_084513.1:17237259-17542759 GCF_024500385.1 Phyllopteryx taeniolatus | reverse complement strand
ATTATTGCAATATTACTACTTTTTTTCTTGTAATCTAACACTTGGTCATATCAAGCTATACCAAAACTGGAATAGCTTTTTGTTTTTTTAAAATTTATTTTAAAGGGAAAAAAAATAAAATTAAAATTATGTTAGTACTAATAAGTAACTGGGTATTTTTAATGAACATCTGTATTGGCCTGTACAGGCGATTTCTCCGTAGCGGGACTTGAATTTTCTGCAGGATACTGTTGCCCCAATTTAGAGCAAAATGATATTTGGTATATTGTGTATGCATTCTTCCCTGGCCTGTCTTCTACAGCAAGAACACGCTTTGACCACACTTTTTTTTTTTGTCTTTTTTTTTTTTTGCATCAGGTTGAAGTTCCCGTCCGACTTGGAGGAACTGCGAGAGCTGTCCGAGCTTCTTCAATTCTACAAGACGGAGCACACGGCCTACGTGCTGCTGCTCTTCTGCAGCGCTTACCTCTACAAGCAGTCCTTCGCCATCCCCGGATCCTCTTTCCTGGTAAGATCAGAAGACAATCGGCTGTGTTTTCCCGACACTCGAGGACAATTCCGAGCCTTTTTTGGTTTGTGTTAGAACATCTTAGCGGGAGCCATATTTGGCCTGCACCAGGGTCTGCTGCTGGCCTGCGTGCTCACCACGGTGGGCTCCACCGCCTGCTACCTCCTGTCGCAGGCCTTTGGGAAACGCTACATTGTCAGCCTCTTCCCTGATAAGGTGGCCATGCTCCAGAGGAAGGTGAGTACACACACAGTAAACAGTATACACTGGTGCCTTGAGAAAGCGTGTCAAGATACGAGATCATTTTTTTTGCTTTGACTTGCGAGCAAAAATGTGAGATACTGCGCTGTATGGTGCCTCCGTCGGCACCCCACTTGGCAAAGAATTTTTGGAGGCGGCCCAGAATCTGTTGCTACGTCTCTGTTCTTGACTGATTGCGTCTGACGCTGCTGCGTCCTTGCTGCCCAGGTGGAGGACAACAAGGACTGTCTGTTGTTCTTCCTTCTCTTCTTGAGGTTCTTCCCCATGACGCCCAACTGGTTCCTCAACATGTCGGCCCCTGTCGTCAACATCCCCGTCACCTTCTTCTTCTGCTCCGTCTTCATCGGTAAGCGCGGCAGCTGCTCGTGGACGACTAAGACGACATCACGTACAATCGTGTCACGCTTATGAGTCGCAGATGAGCTACGATCTACACCATCAGTTTTTACTATTGAGCTCGTTGTAGTTTGATGTTTCTAATATTTATTAACTACACAGAACTACACTATTAGAATGTTAACATTACTTCTAAAACGTCTTAATGCCCTCAGGTTTTAAATCTATGTACTATTGTATTTTATTTGCTTATAACTATAGAAATATTTCAGACACCTCAATGTTATGCTTGTAAGTATGAATTTCAACTTTTAAAATTAGCAGGTAGTTCTCATAGAATTACAACTTAATTGGAAAGTGTCAACTTTTTCTCATAAAATTCCAATTTAAGGCTCATACATTTGCCAAAAATCACTGTTTTTATAAGAAAATGTAAACTTTTGCTTGTAAAATATAAACTAAACTATTCTCTTTATTTCAAATACATTCTCGTGAAGTTACAATGTCACTGCAATATTGAAACTGTGTCATACAATTTCCATTTATTCAAGTAAAATTTCAAAATTTTCTATGAATTATTTCACATAAAATTTAAATTCTCTGAAAGTGTCGTTGTAAAATTGAAATCAGTTCTCTTTCTGTACTGACTTTTTTTTGTGAAATGTCCATTTATTTTCATAAGTTAGTGCTTGTTTTCTCATAAAAACATTTTTTTTATATAGTTACAGTACGATGGTCACAATAGTTCAACTTAGTACTTTAATTTTCATAACTACAAATTTCTCAACTTTTTTTTCCCAAAATGACAAATTTTCCCCATAAAATTGCAACTTCTCTTTATAATATTACACATTTTATCTTCACAATATTTCAACTTACTTGTATTAAGACTTGTAGTAGTTATATATTTGTAGCCCTATTATTTCCGTTGTAGACTTGAATTTAATTACATTTCATTTTAAAATAAATTTTATGACATATTATTACATTTGAATTTGTTTTAATATTTAATGAACATAAAAGTTGTGATGTAGTTTTTATATAACGATCCTTTTTTAATATATATATATATTTATTATTTCCTTCCTTATTTATTTAAAATCCTCCCAAAGGAAACTAACAGCCAGAATGCCAGTTAAATGACAAATAGCGTACCTGTGTTTGAGTGCAGCGTGTCCACTCGTCTCGCAGGTTTGCTGCCCTACAACTTTATCTGCGTACAGACGGGCGTCGTGCTGGCGGAGGTGTCGTCACTGGACCACTTGTTCTCCTGGCAGCGTCTCGCCCAGCTTCTCGCCATAGCGTGCACGGCGCTGCTGCCCGGCGCTCTCGTCCGCCGCTACGGCCAGCAGCGCCTCAAGGTGACGGCCGTGCACGAGCGCAATGGACTCCCCGAAAACAAGAAGGTCCAATGACTGGCTGTGTGGATTGTTTATTCGGACTACTGGAGCCGCCTGATGACAGGACATATTCAGAGAGGGGGAGGCACTTGTGCCTGTTAAACAATTTGAGATTGTTCTGAACGTGTACCTCACGGCAGTCTTCAAACTCTCCTGCTTTGACGACACAGACTTCAAAAGGAAGCGCTTTATTTGTAACCAAAATACAAAATAGCGTTTTATATATTCTAAATACAATTTAAAAAGTTGTATTGACTAGTCCAGGGTGTTACCCCGCCTCTCGCTAATTGTCAGCTGGGATAGGTCCAGCTCACCCGCTAGCCGATGGATGTTCTTCTTCATTTTTAGCGAACGTACGTACACTTCACCCAGGCAGCAGAAAGCCTTTAAATTATTCATACTATGAAATTCTGGCCAGCCTCGGTTCATGATGAAAGCTGGAAGAGATTGCCCAGACAGTGTTTTGATCAAGACTAAAAAGGCCACAATATTAGGTACAACTGCACAAGCCAAATACAAGAACTACATTACGCATTCGGATTTTATGACGATAATAATGATGTGTTTTGATTGACACTGTCAGAGGTGTTCAGTTCAAAATGTGTTCATGTCATTTTATGACACCAAAAATCTGTATATAAGAATAAAGTATTTTTTTTCCTTAATATCACAGCTTTTTCTTTGTTAAAAAATGACGGTGCTTTCCTACGATAAGACTTTGTATGCCTTTATTATCATCATTGTGCAGTGGAAAACTGGGCATTATAATGTTATAATGCCCGATTTCGATTTGTCACCGTCAAAGAAGTATTAATTTGAAAACGTGTTTATCATCCTGATTGCCTGTTTTGGCTTTCTTGTCTACAAAACATACAAACTCTCAGTGAAATGAATAATTACTATGGATGGACATAATTTAAAAAAAAAAGAAGTAAAATGACAAAAATACAATAAATATTTTTTTGAAATACAAACAATTTAAGCTGGCTGTGGACTGTTTAAGAAATAGGTTTTGAATTTCTTAACGGTCAATTGATATTTGACAGAGTGGACATGCTATGCTCGACAACATCCAACTAACTACACGCATGATGAAAAATACAAAGTGCAAGTGTAAATATTGAGTCTGCCTCCATCGAAAGACTAAATGCTGATAGTAATGTCACGGAAAACATCCGAGGGTTTCTTAAAGAGCAAGATATCCCATAAAACAGCGTTGACAGCAATTTCAGTGACACATTCAAAATGTTCAGTATGGCCATGAACATAGAATATACATGATCAAATGACTCGTTTTATCAACTAATTTGTTGTGGACGGTAAAACCAGGTAAAAAAAAAAAAAAAATGTGTTTAGTATCACTTAAGCACTTTTTATACACACTGTAGTTAGCAGAGCATTGTGCGGGATATAAGATTATCACTGTACTTGTATGTGTGCAAACGTTTGGGCTCTTATATCAAGACTTAAGCATTTAATTGTTCTGCTACATTTGTATTTGAGATATATAAGACACCAAAGGCAACGTTTCAGCTAATCCTAGAAAATTAATTACAAAAAAAAAAAAAGAGCAGAGCAAAGGATCATCTTTCAAATGGTGTTTATTGCTCAGATCCAGGTTTTGCTCAGCAATACAGTTCACTCACAAGTCAAACAACAGTACGCTCGGGGACCGGAAAGGCACGGATCCGGCCGGCGCAACAGCGTCAAAACGCGGATCCCACGTCAGTCCGGCGCACATCATCCGTGACCTTGTGACGTGTTTGAGACCCTTCGGCCCGTGGGACATTGGAGGGGTTTCGCTTATCGAACACACGCGTACACGCACTCACACACGAGGAATCTCCCAAATGGCGAGATGTGTAAAACCACTAGTAGAAGTTTAGTGCTATATGAGGCGTCTGGCATCCAAACGTCATTGAACAAAAATACTGCTGGAGTTGTACTCGTCGTCCATTGCCCTTTGCGCTACCGTGTCCTAATGTTCTATTCTTACACACCTGGATCCTCTTGTCAATCTCCTTTTGTTTCTTCATTACCTCCGCCAAGGAAAATAATGCTGTCTTTGTCAGTCACCAGGTTTACACACAAAAATGACACCAACCACTATTAAGGCCACGCTGAAGAGAAAAAAATTACAATTAGAAAAAGACTATGTATGACAAAAGAATCCTAATGGATTGATGTCCTCACTTATGAGTTTAATTAATTTTGTGACTAAGCTCGCATAAATGTTTATAACTACCGCGACATTGATGCTGAATTTGTTAGCCCATCTGTGGCATTTTGTATTGTGTGTTTGCATTAGGCTAGCAGACTTTCCTAAGCCAAAGTTATGCGGATGTTTAAAATACACAAATTGTCATTCTCTATTATTTTATGTTGAGTTTGACAGTAAACCAGACTTTAATCTCATAATTGTTTTTTTCTGCATTTTATGACTTTTTCGTCTACAAGCACTACTATATTGTTGAACTATTTCAACTTAATTGCCATAATTGTATTCCTTTTTTCTCTTCTGTCTGCTCCTAAGTACCTAAGACAATTCTTGTAGTTTTTTTTTTCTGGTGTTGTTGAAACCTTTTTTTCCTCTTGTAAGATTTTATTCTAATAATTTGTTTCACTTTATTTTATGATATTCTTGTTATACTATTTTAACAGTAGTAGTATGTTTTGGTCACTGATGGTGTAGTGGTACACTCGCCTGACTTTGGTGCGGGCAGCGTGGGTTCAGTTCCCACTCAGTGACGGTGTGAATGTGAGTGCGAATGGTTGTCCGTGTCTATATGTGCCCTGCGACTGACCGGCGACCAGTTCAGGGTGTAGCCCGCCTTTCGCCCGAAGTCAGCTGGGATCGGCTCCAGCGTCCCGCGACCCTATCCAGGATAAGCGGTGTTGAAAATGGATGGATAGTATGTTTTGTCTGTTCACTATGCCCCTAATCGTCATGAAAAATATTTATTTTTCATTGCATTTTAACTCATAAAATCACAATATTATTCTCATAGTCACATAAAATTAATAGCATTTTCTCATAATATTCTGACTTTTCTCACATAACATCAAATTTATCCTCGTAATTCAATAGCTTTTATCTCTTTCTTTTTAGTATGACCATAAATCTCCTTCATAGAATGTATTTTTCGTCATACAGTACTACAACTTTTATATGTGTAATATTATGACTTGTAAAATTCCAACTTTATTCTGTGACTTACAAACGTGAGTCTTATAGTAGTCTTTTTTCTTTTTAGTTTGGCCTTAATACTCCTTTGCAGAAGATATTTTTGTGTTTTGTACTTTATTCTTGTAATTAAAAAATTTTATTCTCATATGATTATTTTCTCTTGAGTGTGGCCCGAACACTCCTTCGTATTTAGGAAGGCGATAATTCTTTGCAGAAGTCTATAATGCTTTTTTTTTTTTTTTTTTTTTGTCTTGATAATGCTGCGAATTATTGTTTGGGGCTTGGCGGAGGTCTGCCCTCAACGGAGTGCCGTTCGCCGTTTTTGACTTTAAACCCACGGTGGCGCAGCTAAGTATCGGCAGCAGTCTAAGCCGAAATGAAACTTAAAGCTAAGAATCATCAAAACAGTGTCGGTGACGAGAAAACCGGATCAACAGAAGACAAAATAACCCTAGAAAAAAAAAAAGAAACGACAACTACTCAACCACCATTGTGATATGACTAAACATCGCTAATAATACATCCTCAGTGACGTGTATTAAGTGTGGTTTTCAGGTACTGAATATTAAATCTAGCAACACCCCCAAAAACCTTAGAAAACACCACAATCCTCGCTAAAGGAAGCGCGCCACCTCGCAGCAAGGTCGAAGTGCATCCAACCTTGGAGAGGGAACGCTGCACTTAAAAGAGTTCCAAAGAGTAGAGGGCAAAAAAACAGACAGTCCTCTGCAAAGTCAAAACAAAAAAGGTCAACTACCAGAGCACCCTCGGGTGGGGGTGCTGCGCTCAGCAGCTAAGATTGGGAGAAGGAGGCAGGGAGGCTGGCTCGGAAAAGCCTCAGGCTTTGTGTGAGGTGACTGTTACTGTGTGTGTTCACCGGGACTCCAACATCATCGAATAAAAATAAAGGTCAGCCTTTGATTATGAGAGGTAATTCTCTAATATACACAGCACAAAATAAAAAAAAAAAAAACGGATGAGGGCAGAACGGCGGTGACGCTCGGGTCACAACAGGAAACAGGATATGCGTTTGCGTGAGACGCTATTGTACACGTTTTACACTTCTGTCGTCTCACATCCACTCGAGTCACCAGCTAAAAGTTCTACATTCTACACATTTTTTTTTTTCAAGAGTCAGTGTATTTTTGCAGCTCTGTGTTTCTTTTTGTCTTAAAAAAATAAAAATAAAATGAAAATCACCAACAGAGAATTACACAGTTGGTGTGTCACAAAATTCATTTTTTCACAGGTCAATTTATTTATTTTTTCCCTGGAGGTACAGTTAGGGAAAAAAAGGTAAAAGAAAAAATTGGGGAAAATGGGTTGGGTAGATTATTTCTCGGTTGCAACAATGCTACTTGTACCATTGGAAAGCCTGCTTAATTCCCTTTTAAATGGGTTAAGGAAGTCACCAGAGTGGACGAGTTGTTAGCACATGTGCCTCACCAGCTCTTGCGTCCTCCCACATTCCCAAAACATGCACGTTAGGTTCATTTAAGACTAAAGTGTCCTTAGCGGGATACTTCAAATACTGCGCCAGCTTAAATCTTCTCCTTTTAGGAAAGTGCAACATCAATAGTTTGTCTTCAGACTAGGAAATGAAGGATGCACTGCAACAGTAACAGTTTGAACCATGTGAGTTATTATGCTAAAGAAACACTTAACGACTGCATTTGGTATTACTTTGGCTGCGACTTGGGATCTTAGTAAATCAGGCCCTTTGTGTCACTTTTTTGTCCCTTACCTAATATGTTCTCTGTGGTAAGCCCTAATAATCACATCAGCATATTGCATAATTGCCCCTGCATTTGGTTATTTAACTAGTTTTGAACAGAAGTCAAGGTGGCAAGCTTAGCTCATCTACAACCTGAATGAGGACAAGCGCCATAGAAAATGAATGCATTGATATTCAGTTGTGCAGCTCGTCCCACAAATGCATATTCCTCACAAATGTGGCATTGCTTAAATGGGAATTACACAGGTTTTTCAATGGTACAAGAAGGTGGATGGTATAATCAGCCCAACACAAATTTCCTTAACTTTTTGTTTTATTTTTAGGAGGTACAGTTGGTTAAGTTTCTATCGTCTGATTTGCATTTGTTTTCTTCCCCCATGTTTTTTTTTTTTTTTTTTTTTTAGCAATGACGTAATCAGTACACGACATTGCCAATCGGACCCCCATTCCATAATGCTCTTGCACAAACCATTTTGGAACTCACGTGTCAGCAAAGAAGTCGTACGACAAAGACTACGCGTTACAGGAGATGGCTCATCATGTTCTTCTTGTTTTTTTGTTTCTTTTGTAAATTCATTAAAAAAGAAAAGGGATCAAAATGATCAGTTAACAAGGCATACAAAAAACGGGGGGTTGAGGGGAAATGAAAGATTGGACTGAGGTACCCTGAAGCCTGAGGTAGATCACAATACTGACATGCGCGCTGTTTACATCCTGTGGTGGTTCATTTTTACGGTTCTCCCATATATCTATTTATTTTTTTCAGCTTTTTCTCCTTATAATCATTTTCAAGAAAATAAACACTTCCCTTCAAAACAATATGGCAGTGTCCCACTAAGGGCAAAAAAAGAAAACGAACAGGACTTAATGTTTTCTTTTGTTTCATATCAATAGCTCTCATCACAAAATAGGAAAAAATAGATTCATAAATATTACTCTTTATATATATATATATGTATGTATATATATATATATATATATATATATGTATATATATATATATATATATATATACTTACACACGCGTGCGCACACACACACAAACACATGGAGGAAGGTGTGGCAATAACCTTTGCGATGTAGAGTGATAAAATAAGGCTTTAGAGGGACCCGCATGGCCAGCATAGGAAACAAAACTCAAGGGTGAAAATCACTGTCTGGCCTGCTGGACAAGGCGAGGGCTGCTTTGTTTAGGATTAAAGTGAAAAAATAATAAAAAGGCTGCGTTTGATACATTCACAGCTGTCACGGCCCTTTTTTAACAAAGCTTCCCGGACCCTGAGAGGGTTAACACCAGCCCGCTTACTTTGTGCCATTGAGGGGGGGGCCTACGAGCACCACCCCTGCCTTCACATTTGCCTCCATGCAAAAACCACACAGCCATCCTCACACGACACACCCCCTTAAGGCCGAGTGTGCGCACATTCAAATACGCAGAAACCTTTCGCTGTGACGTCACACCGCTTCCTAGATTGAGCTTCGCTTTTACTCCCGTACTGTGCTAATAGATAATGACATAAAACCTTCACATTTCAAACAATGGAAAGTAAGCAATGCCCAGTGCTTGCTATTTGAACAACTGTCGTCTGACAGCCAGCGTGTGGACCACCGGGGCTGCAGGGCTGGCGTGCTGCTTTAGAGCGCCTCGTTGTCACTTGTGAGTGCATGCACGTCACAGAGGAAAGGCAGAAGAGCAAAATAAGGAAAAAAATGTAAAGTCCAATATGAACATTCAGAGATAACATTTTTTTTCCCTAAAGTCAATCACGGAAATGTAGTTTAAATGGCCATCCTATTTTTTTTGATGATTTTAGCTAATCATTTGTTCACCTTAAGATAATGGGTAGCGGAAGTGACGTCACATGAAAAAGTTCTACTGACTAGTGGGACTTAGAAGTAGTCCATTTTTTTGTTCTGCTTTAAATCTGATTATTTATCATTAGCACCGCGAAATTTGTCATTATTTAACCGTTGCGCATATAGATGCATCTCAATAAATTGGAATATCGTGGAAAGCTTCAATTCAGTAGTTTAATTCAAATAGTGAAACTTTACTGTATATTATATAGATTCACTACACAAAGAGTAAACTATTTCCTGATTTTATTTTTTAGAATTTTTTAGCATTATAGCTTAAAGCTAGCAAAAACTCAACACAAATTAGTTAGGAATCCACCTTCCGAAAAGTATCTTCCTGCTTAATGAATTTGTCCAATGTATGTAAGTGAGTTTCACTTTTTCAATTCAACTACTGAAATAAATGAACTTTGCTACCATATTTAAATTTATTGAAATACATTTATGTATATAACAGGCGAGGTGGGGATTTCACACATTCAAATATTCTTTATCCTCCTCAAATAACATACAGTATTTGACTGATGAGAGAGTGATGAAAAGGGGAAAAAAGATTGATGAGAAGCATTGGCACACACACACACACACACACACACAAACATTCACACACAGAGGCTTGTTTAAAAAAAAAAAAAAAACATTCACCATATTTCCAAATAGGGCTTGTACTTTTTGATTTTTTTTTCCAAAGTAGGGGAACTGCTCAATGTGGTTGCTCTTGTAAATGTCAATAAAGTCGTCTACCCTGTGTTAATACTGCTAAGGATAGTTCATCTCCAACTTGTTTTAATTGTGTCGTTAATACAGTCGCTTTATCCGAGTTAGGCCTACAGTATGTTAATCCAACTAAAGAGAACAAATACGCAGAGTGACGTGCTAGTTCCTGTTTTACCGTGTGAAGACGCTTCTCCGCCTTTTGTTGTTGTTGTTTTGTTGTTCTTGCAATATCAGTATCCTGCTGCGTGTGCTGTCGCAGGGCTGGCAGTGCACACGAACGACGCTCACCGCCTTTGGCTCTCGCTCGCTTCCCCTCCTCGATGAAGTTCTTTGGTTATTTTTTGATCCCGCCGCTGCTGGTCTGCCCTGCGCGTTCCCTCTCGGGACGCGGTCGTTGTCTGACTAGAGGTCTCTGTCCGTTTTGGGGAGGGTTACATTCATTGGCCGCTGGTCACTTGGAGTGTTGTGGTGAACTGGCGGCACCTCGCTGGTGTTTGTGTTCCTGCTGTTTGACCTGCTGAATGATCTCCCGGATCTTCCTCTGTGCAGTCTGTTTAAAAGAGCATCGCATACAGGGTCAGGCCAATGCTATTATAGCCATACAGTACGCAGTGATTGCGTAGGATACATTACAGACCCACGTAAAAGAGGTGAAAATCAGCGATATTGAGAGACAATAAAAAAGTTGTTTTAATTGTTTTATACCTCACACATGGTTTAAATCTATCAAAACACATTTAAAGACCCTAAACACATTTGGCACTTTTGAAAATAGTTGCTGAAAACATGCAAAGACTCACAACGATGGACTGTAGTACTCAATTGTGGAAATATAATGTTAAACTGTTTTTCACCAATTCTAGTTTTCCCGACTTTTTGGGGCGTGGCTAAAACGGTGCAGTGTGACATGCTTTAAAGTTGCCCCTCCTCCACTAGATAAGAACTTGAGCGACTTGTTTGCATGAGCGGTTACCTGGCGCAATTGCAATGTGCAGTTAGCTAGTGATGCCAACGCCCCAAAAAATACATCTTCCCTTCAGGTCAGCTGCTGGTTTGGCCACTTTAGAGCGCCTTGTTGTCGCAGTGAGTGCGCACATGTCACGGAGAGAAGGCGGAAGAGCAAGGGAGAGGAACAAAAGTGACTTGACAGATAGGGACAGGGGCTTCACGCTGGCGTGGCGCCTTGGAAAAGTCTCGCAACGAGTCGGTGGGTTATATTCCAGCCACTGGAGACTGCTTGCTTTTACTAAATAACCTTGATTACAGGCAAAATAAATGTGGATTCAAAACGTATCTGTGGAAATAAACACCTCACGCGACAACAACTCAAATTGGGTCAAAGCTAAACAATTCTATGAAGGTTTACTGACCCTTGGAAGAAATAAAGTTGACGGTGTGTTGGCGTACCTGACTGGCGAAGAAATGCCCACTGATCTTCACAAACACTTCGTCGTTCTCGTCTGGAGTTTGGTCCCGCGGTACGATGACCTCCGCGCTCGTAAGGTTCTGAAGCTCATTCACCTGGAATCAACCGCACATTCAGTACATCACTTTGCAAAAGGTCGCCTCTCACCACAAAGCCAGCTGGGATAGATCTGCAGCTCACCCGGCACCCGAGTGAGGACATACGCCATAGAAAATAGGTGGACGAATGAAAAAATGCCAGTCAACTCACCGTCTTGCCACCTTTCCCGATGACCCTTCCGGCTGCAGTCGAAGGAACCTTTATGTGCGTCTCCAGTTTGACTTCCTCCTTCCCAGAGAAGAAGTTCTCCTCTTTCAGCTTCCCAAATATCCGACCCTGGGCCTGGAACACAGACGTGGGTGTGAGGTAATGAGAGACAGTGGACAATTTCACACAGACTAAGTTGAACGACAGCCATGAACTGAAATGATTTCTGATTGCGTTTTGATTGCATTTATTAATTCATTAAATGCAGTAAATGGTATTTATATCAATCGTGTTGTTTACTTCTCACCCCTCAGTCATCACGGATACCATTCAATTATATTCACGTTCATTCCTCCACTTCCATTACTTTTTAATACATAGGTATATTTTTGCGCTCCATTCGCTTTGGCTTAGCTTTTAGACCGTTACATATTTTTTTAAAATTATAGTTGGACAAACAGGGTTTTCCCCCCACAGCAACGATATGTAAACTAGGACCTGTTCACACAGTCTTGAAACCTTCAAAAAATAGGAAGCATTTATTTTTCTTGAGATATTCTCATTTGAATAAATGTATGACAAATTATGAATATATTTGTGAGTGAGGCCCAATTCTTATATTCATTGTGTGTTTTTACCTTAAATTGAGCCTCTGGCGTTCCGGTAATGATCACCATCCTCTCGGTGACGTCGGGGCTGTCAGCTGGGGCGATCTGTAGACAAATCGGAGAGGAGAAATTTGAGTGTACACTTAATTTACACATCTAAATGCCAAGGCCTCTTCTTTTCCGCACCTTGATGGAGGCTCCTGCAAAGTGGGCGAGCTGCTTGATGTGCTGGCCTTTTTTGCCGATGAGAGCTCCCACTGCCTGAGTTGGAATAAAGAGGTAGACAACCTCCTGTTCTGGAGCCTGTCAATGGAAACAAAGACGTTTTTACACACACAAGAACCAAAAAGATATATATATATTTTTTTTTTTTAAATTGAAGTTGAGAAGCAGACAAGAAAAGATGACAGAGCATGAACTTAACATCACATGGACCGAGTCTGGAGGCAAGAGAGCCAAACACCACAAAAAAGTTCCTGTCAAACTTTCCACGAGGAGACAAAAATCATGTAAAAAGAGCTTTCAGGGGAAGAAATGTGTATGATCAATATTGAAATAACTTTTGAGTTTTACTAATAATCGAAGTGTATTATTTCACTATAAGGCAAGAGAACTATGTGATTTCTTCCAGCCAATCAACCAACCAAGGTAGGTTATAATCTAAACAATAAAAAAAGTATATTGTACTAAACTTTGACATCATTATATATATATTATTGTATATTTACTATAAGGATTAAGTATTTGCGTTTAGTAATTAAAATATTTTTTGAACTATATATATTTAAAAAAAAATATATATATATATATATTTATAATAAAAAGCCTTACATGAAGCCGAGGTGTCCGTCAAGTGTAACACTCCTGTATGTTTTGACCCGATGCCCAGCAAACAAGACTTGGGTAAGAGTTGAGCGTTTTTGCAGCCTAGGCTCGCGTGTTTGTGTACTTGCGGTATATTGAGTGGATTTAATGAGCCCTAGCTCAACTCTGGGCTGGAACTCTCAATCCAGACATATTTGTGGTGTTCTGGTGGCGGTGGTGATGCTGCAATGGTGAGGGACTGTTTTGGATTTAGCTCTGTCTACGCTATTTTTCTCGACATGGAGTCAAGGAGTTAATGAGGGTTTCTCCTTGCAAATGTATTCCCAAAGTGACATTTTGCCACACAGCAAAAGACGACATGCTCTCTTAAGCCTCATTTCAAGTCATCTGAATAATTCCACTCGTGGGACACACTATTAGGTACACCTGCACGTCCGAATGACATCCAATACAAAAACTCAATTGTCAGATTTTGATTGAATAGATATAGAATCTAGCTCAACAAAATTCTTATTGTTGTGGTGTAGAACTGCACTGCATCATACTAAGATCTGTTCCTAATATAAAAAAATACAAATGTAAGGTAATTATAAAAAACATACTGTAATACATATTGTATTGCTAATAAACTGTTTTTAATTCTTATAGGCATTATTTGTGGGAAAATATATAAAATATTGATAATTCAATGAAACAAATATTTTTGTCATGTTTGAACATTGCTTGCAGGGCAGACATGGCATCGGCTAAGCTGGATAATATCATCATAATACACATTATATTGTAATACCTATTATTCCAATTGAAATGTCCATATTCTTTTACAATAGAAATGCATTGATGTTGTGGTAGACAACACAACAACCTCAGAGCAGACAAGGCATCTGTAAAGCTGATGTTTACTGTGGAATTTAATTTTAATGCATAGCACATTGTATTATTGTACATTTTCATTTATAATATATTTCAATCAAACATTTGTCACTAAAATATATCAAATAATAGTTAAATAAAATGCACCTTTGCCAAGGCAGATTTCTTTATCATCTGTAAAGCTGAAGTTTATAGTGGAAGTTCATTACAAAGCATATAATATTGCAATACATATTTTAATCAAGCCTCCATATTTATTTGTGAGAAAAATACATACAATTATGTTATATTATTATAATAAAAAATAATTTGGCCTCGCTCTGCCCTCTAATAGATACCTGGTACCCTCCGCAATTGATTAAATAAATGTCCCTGGCCACAATATGAGGAAATAGTCTTAGAAACACATCTCAGCCTGATGCAGAACACTTGTGTTGTGGCTGGGTGTCGCCATGGCAACAGTCAGTGTGGTGCAGCTTTTTGGAGGACATACTGAGTGCTGGTGGGGGATGGCACTTGCTGGAGGAACCCCGTACAGGCCACTGAGATGTGAAGAGTGACTCTGCAAGTGAAGTGACAAGCAGGCGAATCAGGGTGGTGCACGTACGCACGCATTCCCAGACACACTCACACAGGCTCCGAACCCAGGGGGAATTTTTCGAAGCATGAAGTCGCGGTGAATCACGCTCTGTGAAGCCTGCCGATACATTCTGGCCCGTTCAGTCTCACACTGCTCGCGTCGGAATGGCGGCAATGAGTGCAGACTTTGTTTTACACGCACACTGACTCATCTCTGGAGAGTATTGAGGTGGGGGCGCGAGGGGGGCGATTCAAACTGTGTCCCACAACTTTGAGGACGAGCTCTCTTAACACAGCCTGTCAGGGATGTCTGGTGTACTAGGTTGGCCAGCAAACTATTGCTTTAGGAGCCAGCAGCTACAATCAGCAGCTAGAAGTTATTCTAAGGCTTGCTGCACACCGAGCGACGCAGTCAAATGCGACTAAATGGGACGCTCGAGACCAAACACAGAATAGAGTTGGGGACTCACACCTGCACACTGGCTGACTGACCCTTGCGTACCAACTCGTTGCAACAGAAACAATTTGAACCCTGGTGTTCTTATAGGGAAACAATGTTTTGAGGAGCCAGATATACAGTACTGTATAATTGTTTTTCAATTGAAACACAAACAACATGGCAATTGTCAAGGAAGAAATTTCCCTGGCTGCTTGAGCTATATTATAATATTACAAAGACACACAAGAAATAAAGGAGAGGCCCCAACCATGTACTGCACTGACTCTCCACGCTTCACTTTTTAGACAGGTACATATGAAACTATAAATGTAGTTCAACTATAATATTAATGTCAACACAATACAGTAAACCCCCACATACTCCCGCTTCGGCATCCTCCTATTCAACATTGTTTCCCCCAGATTTCTTCTTTTTGGGGGGATAACCAACCCCCAAAACGCTTATTGGTGGTTCCTCCCCACTTATTCGAGAATATTTGTGGTTAAAAAAAAACAAATCCCCCAACTTGCCATTTAAACAGGGGTGTGTAGACTTTCTATGTACACTGTATGTACTGCATTTGTATGGCTCGGCAGGGGCTGGCCGGATCTCACTATGTATCTGGAAATCCATTTATTGTTGTGAAAACTTCAAATCACAGCAAACCTAATGGCCAAGGCTCGGCCACTCATGAAAACCATGGAATTTTTCCATTTGCTTTGAAGCAGCCATTTTGGGGTTATGTCAGTGAATATTTGCTCATTTCCAGGGGTCTTTAAATACAAATTGTTTTCTACCAAATTGAAACCACATGTACTAGATAGATGACTACATGTTTTTATCACTGTGTGTTGGCAGAGCGTGACGGCAAACTTTGCCGACTCGCCATAAAACAGAAAACTGTAATAAATTAGCTCCACATTTACTTAAGAGTTTGATCAAAGGGCTTATGTGTGATGACGGCACCACCCTGAACAGATTCCAAACGGTATATCCTTCTGGCATACTTCCCACCTTTGTCCGCATCGCGTATGGGGTTGGAAGGCCTTGCTCATTGCAGATTTCATTTGTTATAGCATTGCAAGGTGGGTCAGATCAAATGCTCTTGCAGGCCCTCATATGGCCCCCACGTTGTAGATTCCTCGCCTCTGATCTCAAGCAACCCTACCCCCCGAGCTTCTCAGCTTTTCTGGTTGTGTGGATCTGGAGAAAGAGAGAGACTCACTAAGAATGGGTTGTATCCTGCTTGTGCCACAGGGGGGACTGAACCGCGAGGTCCAGCAACTGGGGGCAGCACCGGCAGACCAGAGGAGAAGATGCCCAGAGCGTTGAGGTTCAAGCCTGGGATAAGGTTGGCCTGTTGCTGGGACGACACAACACAGCCACATTGATTGGAGTTCGTACAAAATGGAGTACAAAAAAGACAAATTAGGATGAAAGAGTATTTAAACAGTGGGAACTTTACCCAGGAACAAGGAACCTTTGAAGGACCATTGTGTTTTGGGACTACGGGAAATATTGTCAAAATTTATGTCGTTCTGGGGTAGTTGATTGGGGTGAAAAGAAGACCCTGTTAGTGGGATATTACTTTGGAGAAGTTCATGAATCTTTGGATTGGGAACTGCAATTTTGACCATACAGTATCGGATTGAAACATTTCAGTTCCAGGAAGTTTAAGAAGAGGCTTAACGTGATGAATTACAGTTTCGGGTGTAAATATTGATGAATAACATTTGATCCCATCGAACATTTATGGCAGCATTAAGGAAGTAGACCAAAAAATGTGAAAATTTGGTGAAACATCAATTGCAAACTCAAATAGTAATGTAATGAGAAAAAACAAAGTAATGTTTCCATAGGTGTGAATGTGAGTGTCAGTGGTTATTTGTATATATTTGCCATGCAATTGGCAGGCAATTAGTTCAGGATATACCCCGCCTCTCACACAAAGTTACAGTAGCTGGGACTGGCTCCAGCACAACTGTGACCCTTGTGAGGACAAGCGATAAAGAAGATGGATGGATGGATGGATGGATAAAAAGTGTGCTCAAGCAACCGCAGAGCTACTATTCATTGTAAGCAAGTGTCTCATCATCCTGCATGATGTTAAAGCCGTTTGTTTCGACTTTTTCTATTTGACAGACATACTAATCCCATCCTACATCATTAATGGGTGTGATTAGGCGGCGCATTTCCTCATTTTATTTGAGTGTGTGTCTCCTTGTATTAATGATCCGTTAACACCATGATTAACTTCTGAGTAGGGAAAGGCACGTTGGGGCGTCTCTTACAGCCTTGTGTAATATCATTAGACTCGCACTAGATGGCGCACAGAGTTTAATGGAGACACGTAGTCAGTCCACTAGCAGCAGGAACGCCCACACTGACCAGAACCATCTGATTCCCACCACCAAGGAAGTTACCCATGTTTCCCTAACCCTGGTTTAGTCCATCTACAATATTTTCTCCTGTGTAGCGCTTGTCCGAATTAGGGCTGCAGGTGATCGGATTTTGAGCATGAGGCGGTATACCACTAAACTGGGCGCCGGTCAATCGCAGAGCACATGTAGACAATCAAGCATTCGTATTCACTAACTTCACGCATATTGATAATTTAGAGTCTTCAGATTTCAGATTCAGATTTCTGGAACATTTAAATATTACAAAAAATAGAATAAACTCCTGTTACAGGTATAACATTGTGATATTACAAGGGGGAAAAAAAGTATTAGGGCCCCAAAAATATACTACTACACAAGTATACCAGTACTACCATAAGGCTAAAGTCTTAATTACACAAGTTTAAATATTGTAAGACTAATGGCATAATGTTATGAAGAAAAGTCGACATTTAATGAGAAAACAAGCATCACAAAAAATAAGATAACATCCTGATTACCGCAAAAAGCAAAATGTTACAATAATAGTCATAATCACAAGTATTACAGTACAATGTTGAAGCATTGAAAGAAGGAATTTTTAATTTTACATGAAAGAACATAAAAACTCCACACAGGAAGGCGGGAGCACAAGATACGAAGCCCGAATTTCAGAACTGTGAGGCAGACAAACCACTCGACCACCGTGTTGCCTGGTTTAAATTACCTGATTGGTTATACAGGTGTACAAATTATTTAAAATGAACGCATAAAAGGGACAGTGATTTGCAGCACTCATGTGTACAGGGGGTCTTGGGTTTACAACAGAGTTCCGTTCCTGAGCTGGCGGTTTGTACGCAAGTTGGAACGAAAGTCGTTATTCCAATAAATATGTGCTTAAAAAAAAAAAACTTCTGGGCAATAAATGTTTTACAAGACTGGTAATGGTAACTAAATGTGCTTTCTTGTGCTACGTGACAACGTATTCTTCTGCCGCTGTGCAAACTAGTTCCTTGCATGTTTGCAGAAACCCCTTGTATATTCTTCTTCTTCTGTTCTGGTAGTAGTAGGCTTTAGCGGACGTCTAGACTCGCGGAATGCTCGATTTTACATGCTATTTTTACTCGAGAGTAAAATTAGCATGTAGCAATGTGTGTCAAAGTGGTAAACAAACAACTGTTGTTGACCCCTCGGGCTGTAGCCAGCGCCGATTGATGATGTGATGGGGGGATCAGATGGATGCTGGGAAAAGCGCTGCGTTACAGGGACAACTCAAAAGTGCACAGCGGGGAGAAGGGGGGCGTGAGTCAGAGGCTCCGGGGAAGAGCCAGACGACTGTGACGCGATCGCGTGACGCTCTCTGTTTACCAGTGGCTGCTAATAACTGAGCGTACGCTGTCTGTCATGTAGTATGTAACATACGCACACACACAGACACAGACACACACACACACAGATGATGAGTCTACACACACTCACATTTATAGCAGCTACGTCATTCTCGTAGGCCTCCCTCAGTTTCTTCATGATCTCCGCCTCCGCTTTACAAAGCGCTTCCAAGATGCCCTTCACCGTGATGGTCCTTTCTGGGTTGTAAATGGTTAAGTCTTGTAACCTAGACCGTTGCACACACACAAGGACGTGTCAAAGCACTGCAGGCAAAGAAAATTAGCCATATTTTGCTTATCACAAAGGGGGTTGGGGTGGTTTTTAATTGGATTCTAGAGTATCTTGCTCAGGAGTTAATGAAGTATGGGCCTTTCAAAACGGGCATAAACATTTCTGCTGATAAAATAAACAACTTTTATTAGTACATGTTCATTAACTCTGAACCACCATGTGGAATTAGAACATACACTAAAATGATTCATACCCTTGCTAAATATTGAGTTAAAGTAAGTTGTTATTTGTTGAATGGTTATCTTTTAGCTGGGAATTAAACAGAAAAGTGTAAGAAGATGTGTTAAGAGATATAGTTTTGATATATAATTTTGGAGTGTGGTGCACATTTCCCTCTTAGTGGAGAAATTCTGCGTTGGACTTGCTATAGGGTTGCACGTGTTCAATTTTCTGTCATTTTTGGTACATTCATCTAAGTTGTTTGCTCTTTTAGGGTAAATATCCCCACAGAAAGACTCCAACCTTTGGTTGATCAGATCAGATGAGGAGAGGAGAGGAGGCGACTTACGAGGAGATGGTTATTTTGGTCCCTGTTTCCTCCTCGATCTTTTTCAGGTTGCGGCCCTCCTTCCCAATGAGGCGGCCCACCAAGCTGTTGTGGGCCAGGAGTTTAAGGGGGATCTCCTCCGGCCTGCACAACGTAAACACACACACACAAACAAACACGCACACACACACAGCGTAGGTTAAGCAACAACAATTGGGTGGAACTGATGAAGTGTGAGGACTGTTTTGTTATGACTACAATGAAATAGTTGCGCTTTTTTGTTTATTCAGGATTTACGATGTGATTTTTCAGCTTGCTTTTACAGCTATTTTTCCACATACAATGACATTGTTGTTGTCCTTATTCTTTGTTTATTTGCATGATCTAAATGGGTAGGAAATTCACATTAATCACAACACTACATGCACTGGACGCTTCATCAGACAATTTAATGTGTTGTTTAATGTACATTATTGCGGTTGTAGTTTGTAGTGGGGTAGAACTCCACTGCAACATGCATGACACAGCTTTCTAATATTTTGCCTACCACATTTATTTTAAAAAGGACATGAAAATATTAGAAACAATCTCGTTAGATTGTGCAGGTGTATCTAATATTGTGGCCAGTGAGTATAGGTTCTAAAAATGTATATAAATGATGTAAAAGGTCATAATATGTCAAATATTAGATGAGTAAGCCATACAATAAGTAGCACACGAACATTTTTAGCCACAGAGACTCAAACATTGACTACCCTAGCATTAGCACACAAGTAACTAACCTCATAAACTACTGCTAACGCTAGTTACCATTAGTATCGCCACCAGTGTAACCAGAGCCTGAACAATAGGCGAGTAGCCACATTACACTACATGCCACACGTATAAAAACCTTAGCCCCAAGTATTACTGTCTTCAGTAGCTTCAATCAATTAAGTTAACACTCTAGTTAGCATTAGCATGCATTTTACTAGCCACAGAGACAACAATTTACCTGTACCTATGCTACTAGCCACACGTAGCTAACACTAATATTGTCTTAAGTGTAACTAGCCTCAAAGAAAGTTGAAACTGACGTGTATGATTATTTTGTTTGTATTGTCTTTATTTTAATTTCAATTTTCTGTTTTGATTTTGTTATTTTAGATTTAGATTTTACTTTTATATTTATTATTGTATTGCCTAATTTAATATAAATTTTACTTGGTATTAGTTTTTGATTTAACTTTAATATTTAGCATTGTTTTTTTTTCTTCAACTATGAAAATGCAAAGCAAGCATAAAATTCAGTCTTTATGACAACCAGCTACTAATTAAGCAACGTTTTAATGATCACATTTCTTACAGTGAGCTTCCTCAAAAACATCAGCTTTCAACCTCCGAACAAGCTAAACAAGCGTGTCAGAATCTTAAATGAATAATAAACGACATAATTATTCTCAGAAAAGAACAAAGCTTGACTGATGAAGAAGACTGGTGCGTTTACATTTTAATTGGAAAGCATACAGTAGTAAACAAGCGGAGAGTGTACTGTAGATGCTGAGAGCACATATAGGCGCTGTTAAACGCAAATTAGATATGTCGTTCATCTTTCTCTAACGCTAAGCCTCTGTCACGTGTCGGTCTATGTGAAGTGTGTTGTGTGTTTACTGTGTTAGGGGTCCAAAGCAGAGAGAATGCACACTGAGATTAAAAGGTGTGCTGGCAGGTTAAAGGATGAGATTATAGGCCGTAGAAATTTATGGCTAATCTCCCGTGGGGACGTAATGTGAACGTGAACTCACATCTTGGTCTCGTTGGCCTCCTTCTGCATTATGTCCAGGATCATGCGGCAGGCTGAGGAGCAGCCCTCCGGGGACGAGTGGATGGTGATCGGCTTCTCGGCCGCGCCCGCGTTCTCCTTCCGATGGATGTCCACTCTGAAAGCAAGACAAGAGTTGAGACAGTTCAGTAACATCCAGGTATTTCAATGACATAAGCAAATAGAGCCTAGTAGTGATAGGAAAACTACTCCCGTAATTTCTCATGTATATTGCACAATTTCCCCCCCAAAAATTGTCAAAACTCAATAGTGCGCATTATACATGGGTATTGGGGCAAATGGAAAAAAACTTTCACATTTTATAACTGTATGCCACCATCTAGTGTTTATGAATAAGATGTACACTTTCATTCCATAATCCCACCGCCGCCTAGAGGCTATGAGAAAGCTGTACACTTTCATTCCAATATGCCACCGCCACCTAGTGGTTATAAAAAAGGTGTAGCCTACACTTTCATTCCAATATGACAAGGGTACGTATGACTGCATACATGTACAGCTGTCCTCATTAATTTACATACCCTGGCAGAATTTGTGAAATATTATTATTATTATTATTTTTAAATATGACTGATGACTGAACAACATCCATCCATCCATTTTCCTTACCTCTTTTCCTCACTAGGGTCGCGGGCTGCTGGAGCCTATCCCAGCTATCGTTGGGCGGGAGGCGGGGTACACCCTGAACTGGTCGCCAGCCAATCGCAGGGGACATAGAAACAAACAACCGCTCGCGCTCACATTCACACCTACGGGCAATTTAGAGGCTTCAATCAACCTACCACGCATGTTTTTGGGATGTGGGAGGAAACCGGAGTGCCCGGAGAAAACGCACCCAGGCACGGGGAGAACATGCAAACTCCACACAGGTGGGGGCGGGATTTGAACATCCGTCCCCAGAACTGTGAGGCAGATGTGCTAACCAGTCGTCCACCGTGCCGGCGACTGAACAACAACCATCATTAATTTCTTTATGGTTAATTTTTGTTTAATGATAATGCTTTTATGAAAGGCTTGGCGATTTAATTTGAATCCCATTAAAATAAAATAAAATCTGGTTCACCTGGTCCTTCATGTTTTCTTTAAAAAATTGTTCCCATCTTACAAATTCTGCCTGGGTAATCAAACATATGAGCCCAACTGTGTGTTTTCTAATTTACTAAATAAAAGTAGGCCTGTGAATTTCAAAATAATAGCAAGTAAATTAAAAAACAGTATTACGTGTTCAAATAAAGTGCTTAACTTCAGAATTATTCCTTTAGAAAAATAGCAAAATACAGATAATATTATATAATATATATATATATATATATATATATATATATATATATATATATATATATACATATACATATAATAAGCAAAATCATGCATTTATAAATGCATTATACATAGAAGGGTTTTCCAGAATTTTTAGGTCAATTTTGGGGGTGCGTATTATACATGGGTGCGCATTATACACAAGAAATTACGGTATATCAATATCGGTAATCCGTAAACCTCCCATACTGGTGATGAGATCATTGGTGTGTGCAATTTCCTCTCCACAGTGTCTTATTCATCATCCTGAACATTTGATTTGTTTCACTATTATTATTACGGTCTGGTACTCTAAAAGGAAATTTACACATCATTTCACACATTGATTACATAAAAATTATGAAAAATGAAAGAAAAAAAATCCCATTCGTAGTATTTTATAATGGCCATCAAATCTAACGCAATCCTGATCCAGATTGAGATTTTTGGGGAAAACTCTAATTTCTGAATTTGCTGCGTACATACAAAGCACAATCTGGTATAAGCGCAACCTACTTCCACATTGGGCAAAACGGGTAAAAGCACTTCCTCTTCGCTTGGGTGAATGGCAAAGGAGACCGTGACAAAGCACCCGTGGGAACATTAAATGCCTACAATGTCTTTTGTTAACACAAGATGTCACCACAGAGCCACCAAAGATGACAATAGCTGACGTTTAGGCTTCGTTCGTGTTTATACATATCATATGTGTGTAAGCAAATGATATACATCTGTTTAACTTTTGTCCAAAGACACCACCCATAAAGAAAGCACAATTTTAGTTTGGCTTCAAACAACCATGTCGTCAAGCCTAGTTATGCTTGTTAGTGTAGGATACACACACTATCCCGTTTTCTCTGTGTTAGTCATGTGATGTTCCGCATATAGCGGATACTATGATTTGCAAATCCTTTTCAACCTATATTCAATTGAAAACACTACAAAATGTGTCACTAAAAGTGGACCCACATATTATGTACCTTGTGCCGTCTAGTGGAAGAGCAATGAATTCTTCAGCCTGTCAATATATGTCGCTGGCATAGATGGATGAACAAAGATACATGATGTTGAAGAATAATATCCTGAAGCACACCCAATGATCTTTCACTGCACACGAATGAGCAACATCACACTGGTTGAGATGGAATCACTTTCCAAGATGAGAGCTGTTCACGCATTGGTTTCAGTGAGCTAAATTGCTTACTTCGACTGCGTCTGCTTGGTGACGTTCTTGATGGTGAGTCCCTCCTTGCCGATGATGGCGCCCACAAATTGAGTGGGCACGAGCATGCGCAAAGGAAAGTCCTGTTGCTGCCGGGGCCGCGGGGCGCCGAAGCCTCCGGAGGGTCCGGGCTGAGGTGTCTCCTGGTCCCGCGACAACCGGCCGCCGCGTCGACCTCGGGCGGCCTGGATGGGCGGAGCGGCGTCCAAATCCATGATGTACGACACCCTGAAGGAGAAGTCGTCGCACTGCTGTCCTGTCAACTTCTCAATGGCTCTGAAAGGTAGACGAACAACAGTAAATATTTAGCAACATGAAAATTTCAGCTCTAAAATTTCTATTGAATCTCTGTGGATTTAACCAGGGTACACACATTTGGGTCTGACCAATATGTATTTTTTTGGGGCCCGATGCCAATTCCTATATTTATATATATTATATTTTCTATATTTTAATTTTTAAAAAACATATAAATGAATAAAATAACTTCTTTTTCGGTCCCTTAATGCTTACAACAACACAAATATTAATTGCGGGCAAAACATTTGACTGTTTTACAATACTTTGTCCTTTAGCATTTGTTTAACTTTGCAACTTTTTTTCAGTTGGTTCAAATGTAAGTTAATTTTGGGGTAGATTAATTGCTAAGTGTATACTGGGTTAGCAGATGTCATTTCAAACCAATTTGGATCCGATCCAGATTGCTACCAGGAGCTTTTCAATATTTTCGATTGCTAATTCTTATGCGTGTTGGGCCTGAGCCAGGGACACTGTAATGCGACAAGAAACAGAACAACAGCCAATCTGGAAGCGACCTGAAGCCCGCGCAACAGACATCAGTATGTGTGTACGCCGCTTTCGAAGATTTGATAAAAGCAAAGTATGCATCGCAACTCAATGTTTACTATACTCACTCTTTAGCTTCCTCCTTGGTTGCGTATGTAACATTCACCACTGCTGTTTCTGTGTCAGTGTTGACTGTCAAGAGAGGAGGCAGACATTAGATGTCATAAGATGTCATCATCACAAAGTACATAATGCCCCACTATGACATAACGATAACAATCTCCTGTAAGTTGTCGGTCAATTCACTGATAGTCTCATAAACAAACATGCAACACGTTGCCACCAGGATGAACTTTACCTGGAAAACTATTGCATCACCTAGATTAGCAGTGCACCAATATGAACAATAGATGAAATAAGACAAAGAAGAAGAGTTGGTACCTTGTTCCACGTTTTCTACAGTACCATATCGAGCTAGCAGGCCGTCGAAATCCTGACGGAGAGATGATAGCGTCAGCAAATTGAGTAGGGATGTAGAAAACAATTACGATACACGAGCACATGGACATACTGTAAACTGCACACTAAAATGTTGAACTGCAGTAACGAAACAGTTAGTTTCAAGTCATCAGTCGGCATGTATTATTCCGCTTCGCTGTGGCTTGCATTGCTGTTTACGTCCCGCCTTGCTGAATGGGTCTGACCGTGCAGTCGTGGCATAACTGTTTGGTTGTGATGTCACTTAAAGTGTGTACTTGTTAATCAGCCATTCAGCAATCTTTACTTTAGCCCACTGAGCATTTACATTATCAAGAGTCCTGTAATTTACATAATAAGGAATTTAGCCATTGTTTTCCATAACATTTTATTTATTCATGTATTATTTGTTTTATTAATTTATGTCATGAAATAATTTGCTTGTTGATTTATTGGAAATGATACATTTAAAAATACCATTTAAAACGTTTTTACATACACATTTTAATGTATTTGATCAAACAATTGATACATTAATTAGAATTAAATTAAGTACAAATAATAGAATTTTAAAATGAGAATGAATTATCATTTTATTATTAAAATTAAGTATTTTACATGTTTATCATACACATTTTAACCTTTCCCCCCCCTTTTTACCTCATTTACAAATGATCTGGCCCATCTGTCCGTTTTAAAAATTAAATTAGATTTGACCACCCCTGATTTATACTTTTTACAGTAGCACGTAATTACGAATAGAAAAAGTATACTTTTTAAGCCTCTGCAACTGACATTTTGGAAAAAACTGTGTTACATTTACCTCAATTATATTTGGTACTTACAAATTTGGGGTTAGAGTATACAAGAACAGACTACAGAAGCTAAAGGACATCCAAACAAGTGAGTCAACAGCCTGAATGAGGCAAAACTCTGAACTTAATGGACTACTTCATGCTGTTTGGACACACACACATACGCACACATATACACACATTACTCACCTCCCACTGTAGATGAGGGGGAATGTTCCGGATCTGAATCTTCCGACTCCTGCAGAGATAGAGACACGGTGAATTTTACAAACCTTGATGCACACACAGAAAGATCCTCACGTCTCTTCGGATCCGTTGTTTCATTGCGTGTATCCGAAGTTAACTACACGAGTCCCCCCAACCCCAATTCTATAAATGGAAGTGTAAAATATTTTAAAGTCTCACATTTGACTGACACAATATTTCTTTAAGATGAGGGAAGTGGTATAGTGACGCTGCATAACATCTCCGAGGTTGTTCTTTTCACGGACAGTTACTCCTGTCTTGATGCAACTTCTAAGTGCGCCCAAGTTGCCATGGTTACGCCTAACTCACATCATCACCGTCCAGCAGCCTCCTTGCTGGTGCTTAGTGATCCTCTCTAAAATACAGTGGAACCAAGTCTAACGCCCCTGAGTCATACAAATGCATCATTTTTTTGTCTTATTTAATACATTTCGTTACATTTTAATTGTAGTTCACCTCTTGTATGACATACGTCCATTCTGTAAAGCGCGCACATCCTGTTGAGGGCTGTGGGGAATTGGAGCCAATAAAAATCAGGCGAGGGAACCAGGTTTTCACCAACACAACACCTAGATTACAATATTATATATATTCAATATAAATTTCTCATCCTCAATCCATTTTTATAGCACTTGTCCTCAGAGAAAATCCACGCGAGCACACAAACGCCACAAAGGAGGGCCTGAGATTCAAACACAGAACCTCTCGACTGTGAGGCAGACAAGCTAACCACTTTTCACACTTTTTACTACCTGTTTTCCCTACAACCACAAAAATAAACATATTGTTAAAATCTCATCAGCTGAGTCCAGTGAGGGTAGAAGTGCATTATGAAAAAAAGTCACGTTTGTTTCACGATAGCTGCATGTCCTCTTTTTACAGTTACTGGTATTAAATTTCCACATCGTGCTGTTTTATCACAAGAATTCCATGTTAATTGCTCAAGCACAAAAGTGTCCAGTGACCACAAAGTGTGAGAAACAACACAAGCAGCAGCAGCAGCAGCAGCAGCACAACAACATGAGCGCTGCCGATTGAGAAAAGAAGCAAACGTTTATGCGGAGAAAAACAGCACACTTGCGCTAAACCCAAAAGTCCTTAAGAGCACTTCGGAGGACAATTAGCGGACATTCCAGGGGGTGAAGTGATGGATAGAGCTGGAGGAGAGGTGAAAGTGGGAGAAATTAGCGTCTGCGGTAGGCTGGTGCGCATTCCTCTGAAGAGGTTTTTGCATCTTTCCCTGGAAAAGACTGCAAGGTCGAAGTTTCCAGGAAGACGCACATGCTGGCATTTGGGACATGAATGAATGACTCTTTCTGATTGTGCTCCTCCAGGGAAAAAAAAAAAAAGGAGGAAAGAGGCAGAGCAGAGGGGGTGAGCATCACAGAGATTTAGGACATTCCAGCCTTCACTTCATCCATCCACCAAAACTGCAAACAAATGAGTTTAATATGTTTGACATCTGCGCCAACCTGCCACTATTAAACTACGCTTGAAATTGATTTTACATTGGAGCGAGTAGATGACTTATGCAGTGACACTCGTCGCTATCCAAGCGAGGCAAAATTGGCCGTATCAGAGCGTCGTAACCATCTCGCCATGCAACAGCTCAAGCAAAATATTACAGTATGGAAATAATCGCTCAGTGGTGTCTGCTTGGATCCTACAAGGATTTCAAGTGAGGTCTTCCCTATTGATTTTGCTAATGGACATAGCTGATCTGCGCTCAAGTGCTGCACTTGATGCTGCTTCTTAGTGTTCACGGGGGTCAAATGTCAGTCGAGCCGAACTTCAGAAACAGAGGGTCAGGGACCGGGCCGGACCGCGAATAGAATTTGATTGGCAGAATAGTTTTTTTTTTAATGATGATTCTATATCAATTCACCAGTGCCCATAGCAAGTACTGTAAAAAAAAAAATGGATGCCTGGATGGCATTTGGATGGAATCTGGATTGGCTCAACTCTCACTAGATAGCCATGCTCTGTTTTTAATTGACACTCGCAGCTATATTAATTCAACAATATGAATATTATAATAAGGCCCTTCTTGGATTATTCAAACATAGCTGAAGCTCGAAATTTGGCGTACAGACATACTGTTAGTCAGGCTGCATTTAAGAGTTGAACCCCCCCCCCCCCCACCCCCAAACAAAGTCAGAAAAGGCCCGATCATAGATTATGCTGTGGTGTGGGATGCGTTAAGAGGGATTTCCCTTTTTACATACTTCTGCTTTAATGCTCTGTTTTCAAAAGAGAGTGATCCTTTGCTATCCTTCTTCTTTCATGTGTCCCAGCACACTTCTTGCCTCGTCGCTCCCAAATATGCAGCTTCCTGGATCTTTTTGGAAAAAATGACAGTTCCCCCCCCGTTTCATTTTAAGCATGCCTGTGGCTACACGCTAAGCAGAACATCACTGCCTGTCTGTCTGTCTGTTCACAGAGATGGGTGAGACCCATGACGCTGTGGACTGTTTTGTTTACACACACACACAAACACAAGGTGAACCCAGAGCCCTCCTGGGCTCCTCCTTTCCCAGACGAGAGGAGGATTCGCACTGAACGGTCACTTAATGTTTGCTGAATGCGACCAAGCCGCCTGCCGCTGGTTTACAGCCTCCGGCCAACAAGAGGGAGGGGAGAAGGAGGAGAGCGAGAGAGGAGGCTAGAAATCCTCTCAATTTGGCCTTTAAATAGCCGAGTGCGTCCACGCTTATTTGAAAAGCTAATATTTACCGCGCCCACCTGCAGCAGCTAAAACGCGGTGGTTGCGCACAAGCACACAGGGCGGTCCCGCGGATTTGGACCAGCGAGAGGGCAAGAGGCTGCTCGCCTCTGAAGACGATCGACTTCATTGACAGAAAATCACAGAGACAAATCATATGACCGCTCCCAATAGTTCTTATATGACTCACGCTTATTGTCTGGCCAGCAATCCTAAACCTACTCACTGGTACTATACATGCAGTCGCCTTTATGTTGACATTTCCATATGGCCTTTCTCTTCATAATAATAACGCAAAGAAATAACACATCAAATTAAATAAAAGCAGTTTTAAAACAAATTCTACTATTAAGAAAAGAAAAGAAATCATTATATTACACAAAACATAATTGATGTTTCAAATGTGTGTTTCAAATGTTACAAAGATACAAAAACTAAACATGGAATAAACATTGGGCTGATGGATTTGCATATTTTCTATTATTCTCTTATTAACCGAGTAAACAATTGAATCCAATTACTTTCTATTCAATAAGCTGGTACAGTTTAAGGGTGTTGAATTGTTGCTGTTGCTTTTCATCATGATGCTGTATATATATTTGTTGTTTTGAAGTATTTAACGCTTACTACTTGCATTTTGCACCTTTTCTTTAAAGCATTTTGTGCAAAGTGCTTAACAGTGTAGCTGAAATGATTAAGTTACTGCTTACTTTTTGGTACAGAAAAGGATTTGATTTGGTTATGTATTTGATGAATTTGGCTGCCCCTTTTTTCAACCTCATAAAACCGCCAGTGCAGAGAACTCGAAAAGGAAAGCAATGCAAATGTCATATTGTAATTTGACATTTATTGCAATAATATTGACTTGCATCGTCTCAATTGGATCTTCCTACCCGTTGCTAAAATTATACTGTACGAAAAAATATTTTACACATTCAAAAAAACGCAATTGTAGTCATTGGAGGGGTTGTGTGTTTTGAAAAAAATGACTTTTGGAAATGTCTTAATACAATGGTGTATATTTTAAAAAAGAATACAAATTAAAGCTCAGATTTTGCCGTTGTTGGTCACTTTATTTTAGGTGCTGGAGAGTCAAAATATTAGGAACGGCTCTCAGTATGACACAGGTCAGTGCTACAATCTCCTAACTACGACCGCAACAATAAACATGCTGTCACATTAACACCTCTCTGACAGTGTTAATTAAAAGTGTGCATTATCATCTTGATAAAGGCAGAATTTTGTATTGCTGTCTTCCTAATGTTGCGGCTAAATATGCATTGTTCTTTCCACTCCTTCAATGCAATCTAAACTGTAAGATCTAAATGCAGCGTTTGCTGGATTGAGGACAAAGTGGTCCCGTTTCCACAGCAAAGGATAAAAACATTGGTCAAATAATTGTGTGTAATGAGGCCTCTGAAAGCCTTGTTTACCTCCTAGTTGTGTGCGGAAGCTCATCCTGTCGGTGACGGCTCGCAGGCCCAGCGGGAGGCTCACTTTGGATGAATAAAGAGACATCCCAAATAGCCTTTCAGTCCACTGGGCCTGTCCGCAGCATGTCGGTCTCACTAAACACCTCCACACAGCCTTCAACACACTCCCAATTGTTCTTTCTGCAAAGAAGTACTGCTTTTTTAACTCTTTTTTTTTTTTTTTTTTCAAGCACCCTTCCTTCTAGGCCAATTTAGCTGTCAAAACGGGAGTTAAAAGCCGCTAATATGTGTTGCTTTTTTCGTGCAAAAACTTTGTACAGGGGAGGATTGCTAACCTTCAAAATAAAGAGACGCGTAAGCTTTTTTTTTTCTTCGACATTCGTTACCATGGAGAGAAGACAGGAAATGCTGTCTGTCTTGGGGATTCAGCCTCATTGCTAGTTGTGCTAAGCAAGTATTTGTGACAACATTTCCTTAATCAGCTATGGGGAAGAATGTTAGACAATTAATCAATCAACAAAGAAATCTAAATATTTTATGATTTTATTATTAGAGCCTGAGGAATATGGGGTTTTGAAGGCCCTGGAATTGCTTGATGTTCCTCTAACTAATGAAAGGCCTTTTTGGGCCCCCTCAACATGCCTGAATGCGCAACAGTTTTTCCAAGCTTGTGTATCCTGCTGCTTATGTATGTAGTCTAGGGGTCCAAACACAACCCCACCCACACCCCCCCCCCCCAAAAAAATAAATAAATAAATCAGTCGTGGAAAGTTTCGAAATAGAATTAACCCCCAACACCAATTTACATACATACAAATAAAATGTAAACTTCAGTAACATAGACGCCTAATGCAAACAAACCTGCTCATGGAAAATATAATTATGTTACTGTAGCAGCGTTGCTTTTACAGATCCATCCATGAATTCCTCCCCACCTGCAGCCTCAGCACACATAAAAGGCCTGCACCTTCTCTCCAGACTGCAGCAGTGAGGAAGCGGTCGCTCCATGGCGCTGCTAAGAATCTCATCTCAGCAGGAAGCGCCTAGGCGCTTGTGTTTCTCTGATCAGCCCTCTGCGGGCGAGAGCTCATCAGGGTGCAGCAGTGAGCTGAACACAAGCCTTCTTCTTCTCTCGGCTGTGACAGCTAAAGAGAAGAAGAAGCGCACGCACACATGCACCGTCGCTTCAAGGGCATAAGTAGAGAGGGTTTTAAGTAATTCATACTTGAACAAATCTACAGTTGGAAGTCATCCATCCGAGCAATGGGTTAAAGTAGTTGTGGTGCAACTCATTCTATTGACGACAGTACATTTGCATACTCACATAATGTAAGCATTTGTCTGTCCTCTTATATACGCATACAATAAATGGCGGCTCATTCACATACTGTATGTCCACAGGTCTGTCCATTCTCAAACACGCAATGTAAAAATCGTCACAAACACACTTACTGCAAACCAGGGGCGTCACTAGATTCTATGGGGGGGCTTAGCCCCCAGGAGATGCACAGGATGTGAGCGACTGTAGCGCACGAGCACAAAATTTCACAAACAGCTAACGGAGACTGAGTAATTGCGTTTTAATAGTTTTGGACAGATTGAAAAAAAAAATACAATACTGGGTAAACGTTCTAAGTCACTGTTAGATTTGTAGTGTTATTTCAGTATATTTTTTAATACAGTACACAAACACAGGAAGTATGTTTACAGCGTTCACCACAAAAAAGGAAATACACATTGTTACAGTGTATGAAAAACTGTATGCAAAAAAGGTCACTGCGTTGTCACAAAGTAAGCCAAACGCATCATTTTCAATTAATAAAAAAAAATAATTACATTAAATTAAATTATTTCCCTTTGAGGAGTTAACAATGTAATCCAAATCAAATTAACAGCGCCAATCGCCAGCTACTTGGTGGGTGGAAGCATGAAGGAATGCCATCTGAAGCCCCCTACAATAGGCCTAATGACGCCACTGATGTGAACATCTATCTGGCCACTGACAGACATCACTCTGTCCATTTATTTAACAAGTCATGAAAACATTTGTCCTTTTACGCACGCACCTCATGCTAACTTATGTGTGTCCGTTAATATGCACACAATGAAATCTTCTTTCTGTCAATGTATACACATAATGGAAACACCTAGCTTACATTTAGATATACAAGTAATGTAATTATGCATGTCCATTCACATAATGTAAACATCCGTTTGTCCTTCCATATACGCACCTAATGTGAACTTACTGTAAATTGAACATCACTTTGTCCATTCATTTAACACAGGGGCGTCCAAGCTACAGCCCAGGGGCCATTTGCGGCCCGCTGTCCATATTATTTTTTGGCCCGTGGCATGAACAGAAAATAGCCTTTGACACGGCCCACTAGGCTATTCGGTTTGGGGTGTTGAAAAAGTATGTTTGTGGGTTGCAGGGGTGCGACACCTACATCCCCCATGGTTGAGATACCCCTGAGAACCACTACGTCTAAAATGGTTTTAACACAGCCCCATACCATCACAGATGCTGGCTTTTGAAGCTGGCACAGGTGGCAAGAAAGACTGAGAAAGTTGAGGAATGCTCATCAAACACCTGTTCGGAACATCCCACAGGTGAACAGGCTAACAGGTGGGTGCCATGATTGGATATAAAAGGAGCTTCCCTGAATTGCTCAGTCATTCACAAGCAAAGATGGGGCGAAGGCCAGCATCTGTGATGGTATGGGGCTGTGTTAGTGCCAATGGCATGGGTAACTTACACATCTGTGAAGGTACCATTAATGCTGAAAGGTACATACAGGTTTGGAGAAACATATGCTGTCTTTTTCATGGACGCCCCTGCTTATTTCAGCAAGACAATGCCAAACCACATTCTGCATGTGTTACAACAGCGTGGCTTCATAGTAAAAGAGTGCGGGTACTAGACTGGCCTGCCTGCAGTCCAGACCTGTCTCCCGTTGAAAATGTGTGGCGCATTATGAAGCGTAAAATACGACGGACCCCGGACTGGTGAACAGCCGAAGCTGTACATCAAGCAAGAATGGGAAAGAATTCCACCTACAAAGCTTCAACAATAAGTGTCCTGTGTTCCCCAACGTTTATTGAATGTTGTTAAAAGAAAAGGTGATGTAACACAGTGGTAAACATGACCCTGTCCCAGCTTTTTGGAACGTGTTGAAACCATAAAATTCCAAGTTAATGATTATTTGCTAAAAACAATAAAGTTTGAACATTAAATATCTTGTCTTTGTAGTGTATTCAATTCAATATGAACATGATTTGCAAATCATTGCATTCTGTTTTTATTTACGTTTGACACAACGTCCCAACTTCATTGGAATTGGGGTTGTACTTACTCACAAATGTGAAGATCACTGTCCGTACAAATAATGTAAACGTCTGTCTGTCCAGACACACAAACATAATGTAGAAGCAGTCTGTCCATTCACAAAAACACCTAACATGAACATCAGTGTCTAGATTCACACACATGGCATGAAAGTCAGTGTGCGCAGGGCATATTGCCCGCCCATGATGCTCTTCGCTGTAAAAGCTCACACAAAAAATGTCAACAAGTGAAACACGCCACGCTGCAATTACTCATGTCAAGTTGACTTCGTCATTATCAGTGTTTTGATTGCATAAACCCAAATAACAACGAATGGCTTTCATACAAAGCTACTTTTCAGAATAACTTTCACTTCTCTGATGCCATCACTACAAATAAGGTCCCAGAGCACACACAAAATAACTTGTCTGAATTTCATTATGGAAAGCAGTCCAAAGCTCCACTTTCTATTTAAATGAAAACAGTCCATTCCACCACAGACGCCACGACACTGTGCTGCAGACTCTGTAGACGGCTCCTTCTTGCAGCATGTCCCAAATACATGTCAAATGTGTATTAGAGACATTCTTCACAAAACTATAGTGTGGTAATATTGACTATTATCCTCGTACCTGTATAGGTAGAGGGATTCATTCAGTGAGCATTACAGAAATCCCCAACATAATGTAGACTGTTGTTCATGTTATGGACAGCACGGGGACTTTGTGGTGAGCACGGCCGCCTCACAGTTCTGAGGTTCTGTGTTCGAATTCTTGTACATTCCCCTGTGCGCTTGTGTTGGTTTTCTCCAGGTACTGCAGCTTCCTCCCACATTCCAAAAAGATGCGTGTTAAGTTCGTTGACGACTCGAGATTGTCCTTAGTTGTGAATGTGAGTGTGAATGGTTATTTGCCTTTATGTGCCTTTGATTGGCTGGTGAGATTCGAACCACGAACCTCAGAAGTGCGCGGCAAACACTTGCACATGCATGACCCTTCTTTTTAGAAGCTTTTGGAATTGTTTATTCGTTTGATATCGTATAGCTGTCATGTTGATACAAAGTCTGTCTCCTCCCCCTCTTCCTGCAGTCACTAAAGCGACAACCTCGTGTCACGACCACAGGATGACTGCCTCTTTAGTTTGTAACTTCTACTTTGCCACAAACTTGCCCATCCTTACGGCTCCAGGGCGTAGTGTTCCGTACTGTAAGAGAGACTGACATGCCGCATGGGAAAGTGCCTTACGCCACTTTTTTGAAGCCAAATCACGGTGCACAAGCAGGTGGCAGTCGGTCAACGTGACAACAACAACAACGCGCTTAAAAGAAGCGCGCCACTTTGTTTTTCTCAGCATGTGCGTTTGATCAATTGAGAATGCCTGTGGTCACGCAGGGCAACGCGAAACATTTGCGTCTCTTTTCTGCCAAAATGAGTGACAGTCAGAGGCCTCGCTCGCAGTACGCACGAGGCAAAATGCGACACGCTGCGCGCGCTCCTTCTAAGCCGGTGTTAATAACGAAGCTGTCCACGGTGTACACGTGTCAGTTAAGTGAGAAAACAGTACAAAAAGCTGGGTGCTTATGCACAAAACCCCGCAGATACCCTATGGTGAGTCTTGCCGCAACAGCTTCAACAAACATGGCCATAAAAATACTATCACTTATTTTGACATCGTTTTGACGCCATTAAGACATCCATCCATCATTAAAGTAAACAGAGCTGTCTCTAGCAGCTCTCCAGATCTTTCGCCAATTGCATCGCATTTTGTGTAATACAAAACCCTACCCTACTTAATTCTTTACAGAGCCAGTAGCACATATTTTTTTTTATTACTAGAGCTCTCCATGCCATGAGGCACATAAGGCCACAATCGCAGTTTCCGTAATCTGTAGTTTTTTAACAGGAGCAGGTGATTGGCCTACTGCCCAACCCCAGCACCTGGTATTCCTCAGACCGACCCTGCTTAGCTTCCGAGATCGGACGAGATCGGGCATTCTCAGGGCAGTACGGGGGCGGTAGCACATACTGTACAGTATATTAGGGTGGATCTAAAAACATGAAGTCACTGTAATGGTTTTACATGCTTGACTTCAATTCCCACTTAGTGACAGAGAATGACAGTCTGAATGGTTGTTGGTGTATATATGCCCTGTGAGTGACTGCTGAATAGGCTTCAGTTCACCCATGACCCTGAGAAAATGGACCCCTTCTCAAAGACCCCTTATGATGACGACAAAAAATGGACTCAGGTTTCCCTTGCCCGGACACGGGTCACCGGGGCCTCCCTCTGGAGCCAAGACTCGAGGTGGGGCTCGAAGGTGAGCGCCTGGTGGCCGGGCCTGCACCCATGGGGCCCGGCCGAAAGGGTAACGTGGGTCCCCCTTCCCCTGGGCTCACCACCTGTGGGAGGAGCCATAGGGGTCGGGTGAAGTGCGAGCTGGGCGGTGGCCGAAGGCGGGGACCTTGGCGATCCGATCCCCGGCTACAGAAGCTGGCTCTAGGGACGTGGAATGTCACCTCTCTGGCAGGGAAGGAGCCCGAGCTGGTGTGTGAGATCGAGAAGTTCCTACAAGATATAGTCGGACTCGCCTCCACAAACAGCTTGGGCTCTGGTACCAGTCCTCTCAAGAGGGGTTGGACTCTCTTCCACTCTGGAGTTGCCCACGGTGAGAGGCGCCGACCAGGTGTGGATATACTTATTGGTCCCCGGCTCGGTGCCTGTACATTGGGGTTCACCCCGCTGGATGAGAGGGTAGCCTCCCTCCGCCTTTGGGTGGGGAGATGGGTCCTGACTGTTGTTTGTGCCTATGCACCAAAGAACAGTTCAGAGTACCCGCCCTTTTTGGAGTCACTCCCTTAGAGATAGGATGAGAAGCTCGGTCATCCGAGGGGATCTCAGAGTAGAGCCGCTGCTTCTCCACATCAAGAGGAGCCAGATGAGGTCACTGGGGCATCTGATTCGGATGCGTCCCGGACGCCTCCCCGGTGAGGTGTTCCGGGCACGTCCCACCGGGAGGAGACCCTGAGGACGACTCAGGACACGCTGGAGCGACTACATCCTTCGGCTGGCCTGGGAACATCTCGGGATCCCCCCGGAAGAGCTGGATGAAGTGGCTGGGGCGAGGGAAGTCTGGGCGTTCCTGCTAAAGCTACTGCCCCCGCGAGCCGACCTCGGATAAGCGGTAGAAAATGGATGGATGGATGGTGTGAGTATGATTTTTCTTTGGCTTTTTGTGGCAACTATGACCCCTTCCACCATACAATGTCCTTTTTTTTCTCATGCATTCCAGTAAACAAATGGATGAAAACAATTGCAGTGTCACTGTTCTACGTACTGGTGAAGATGGTGAATTCTACTTTACCATGCCAACACAAAAAATGAGAAGGTGATGGCAACAATTAGAATTAGAACCAACTCTGACAAAGGAAACTAGTACATTCCTCTTTTTCCTGGTTTATCAGTAGAATATGGATAAAGCTTCAGGTCATGAAATGTAAATGTACTGCTTCGCCACGAAATGTGTTTTGCAGCACAGTAGTTTTAACAACAGAGGGTGCCGTTAGTTGCAAAGGAACTTCTCTGCTTGAACGTTTTGGCTCAAATTGTCTGTGTGTGGGGTGACTGGGCGAGAGTTGCAGCCGATAGCACTTACTTCTCAAATAAAGGTCACGTACCCATTCAATAATGTGTGTGTAGACACATTTTGCCTCGATTTACACTTAACAGTGGTTCACTTTTTTTTACACTTGGACGACAGTGATCCAAAGCGACATGCAACTTTCTCATGGCCTGTAACATCATTCCGCAAACTCACGTGAGTGTCCGTGACAAAGCACGGCATCAGCAGGGCAGCTGAGAGGCGAAGCGGCCGACCTCGCACGCAAGAGACCTGACATGCAATTGCCACACGCCAACACCTCAGCACGGTGCGCTTACCCCACGTGCGCTAGCAAAGAGCCCCCATCTGGTTCTGCGGGACTCTCCCGACAGGTGAGCAGAGGCCGGCGCCGCCCGCTCGCCACTCCTCACGGCCCGTCGCTGCTTTACGCCTACGTGTGCGGCTTGTTCCTCAGGTCTCATCCTTTAATCTGCCCACCATAAGCTATTATAGTGGCGGTGGAGGACTGAGGGTTGAGCCTGGCCGAGCGCCTGCCTGTCATAGGCGCAGGTCCCGGCGGGGATAACCTGGATCAATACCACACACACGCACACTCAACATGACGCAAACCCTCAAACCTCTGCGTGTGCCTATCCACACGGAAGTTTTTTTCCTATGCAGCAGCAGAATGGGTTTGAAAAGAAAAAAACAATGCCAATTTTATTGAAGTGTAGACTTTCAGCTTTAATTTGAGAGGGTTCACAAAAATATGGCATTTACCATTTAGGAAATGACAGCTATTTTGTGCAGAGGACTCAAAATGATTTGGAGAGTGAGAGTCTCCATTCGAATGTTGCATTCATATACTGCCATAATAGGTTTGAAATAAATATCATGTCAATTAAAGCTGTAGAACTACTCCTGAATCAAGAGGTTTCACTAATATATAGCAATTACAGTGAAGGAATTATAGCCATTTAATGCAGAATACCTCTATTGTAATAATTTGGTCACTTGTTCTTGTTAAACTATAATTTGTGTGTATGGTGCTTGTGCAAAATTCGTGCACGTTGTTTAAGAAAATACTTGTACGTAGACTGACTATTTCAGGGACTACACCTTAGGAACTCAAACCACTGGAGATTTAACCTAAAATTTCCAGGGAAGTACATTTCTTCGAAATTAGAAAATGAATAAAAGCCAAGCAAATCCACTAATCATCTTGCAGCATTGCAGGTATTTAAGTACTTTAATTTTGTTCCCAAATACATTTTAAATGGTATTAACTGTTGTGTTGTTTGATTTCATTTTAAAAAAAAAATAATCCAGCACAGTAATCGTGGTTGCAAACTGCTGCCTTGATCTGAGACTCGCACTACTCATATCATCTGGTAGTGGTATTCTAAACATCTGCTATTACAAATATTGCAATGCTGTGATTTTTACTGGTGGACGACTGGGGTTCAAATCCCGGCCCCGCCTGTGTGGAGTTTGCATGTTCTCCCCGTGCCTGCGTGGGTTTTCTCCGGGCACTCCCGTTTCCTCCCACACCCCAAAAACTTGCATGGTAGGTTAATTGGAGACTCTAAATTGCCCGTAGGTGTGAATGTGAGTGCGAACGGTTGTTTGTTTATTGGTTGGCAACCGGTTCAGGGCGTACCCCGCCTCCTGCCTGAAGATAGCTGGGATCCTTGTGAGGATAAGCGGCTCAGAGAGTGGATGGACGGATGTATTTTTTTTTACTGATGCTGAGGTATAAATCTAACAACTTGGTTATAATTGTGGTTGCAGTTTGCAGTGGTGAATGGCATCACACTGAGGTGTTTCCTCAGCTCTTGTACAGCACTCAATGCGTTTCTATGTGTCCCTAATGAAGTGTCTTGTGAGGATCGATTACATACATGGAAAGAAAAGTGTCAAGTTGCGCAAGTCTGGCGTGGGTGTGTTTTACATCTGATTTTGGCGGCATGTCCAACGCGGCACCAGATACTGGGAATTGGCCCTGAGCTCGGTCTGGCAGGCCGACGGCGCAGTAGATGTAGTTTGATGGATCTTCCCATAAGAAAGTGATACTGGATCACATTACACACCGCAAGCCTGTGAGTGTATTGGGGGCTTACACTACGCAGCACTTGTGCAGGCTATAACTGGTTTGATTGAAAGATTGTTTGACAAGTACACTTTTCCATGCGTGACAGTTATGAATGTAATAGATGACTTAAAACATTGCCTATACAGTTAGTTTGACCCCACGTAATCCTGTTGACAAAAAAGTCAACTAATCAAATAGTGACGTGGCTGCAGGGTGTGACTTATCAAAAAAATACATCCTATGGTTTCACACTGTTTTACAAATAATGGATGACGATAAAGGCTGGCACGCTTTAAGGCACGGCCACCTTGACAATGACAGATGGTCGTGAATCAGCAGAAAAACGTACAAGCTTGTTGCATTTACGGATCAATACACAGCGTGTTTGCTCGGTGTGGGCGCGCAGCAACATCTTTTGTCATCACGTTTGGCGGGGGTGTTCGCGTTCAACGTGTTACAAATGAGAGAACTCATGGGAAAACAAACTGGATTGACGAGTGTCGGGCTGAAAGGAACAATTTGGAAACCTGAAATGTCCAACTGGAGAAAGGAGTGCTTAATTCCACCCTAATAGAAAGAAAGTACAATTTAGTGCTTTTAGTACAATGCGATTGACTCACCCTAGACTAAATAAATCTTTGATTTCACCTTTCGCGCTGGTGTAGTGCACACGTTTGTCACCGTGCTTGAACGCCAGAATTCTATCAAGTATTTATGATGTTGTCAATTGTTAATTTAATCTGGATTTGCACACGCATTTTTATTGGCTCGTTGAATTTGAATGGCTTTTCCGTTTTGGGTGAGAGACTGCGCAGGAATGTGAGGCCACTGAGGAATGTGGACGACAGGGACGGCGCAATAATTGATTGCTCCAAAGTGATGACAGGGATTACAAGCGGATTTAAGGAGCATTTGCAGCGGACCGCCCCCTCTTGTTCGACTTCTCAGTGGGCCTCATGCAACGATTACGTTTCATTTCATAATGCGAGGTGACAGGGAATATGGTGTAGAGCTAAAACACATTTTAAAAACTCTTTTTGGGGGGTCGGGGGGGGGGGGTAACGATAACGAAGTCATGGTGATTCTGAGACTGTTTACTGGCAATAAAGTAATCAGAGGAAACAGGAAGCGAGCCATTTTGGTGTTATAGAGATTAGATTTAATACTTTCCATTTCTTTTTTACAATGGAAACACTTGAAATGATTTTGAATGAAGATGTTTCTTATCTAATTAAGACTCACATACGCTTATTGGCCTTCATACGTTTAATAAACGTCAAAACAAAGGTTTTGGCATGTGAAGAAACCGCATGTGAGCTAAAGGTGCGGGAAAACATTCTATTTGTTCAGTCTTTTTTGTGTTACACATTGATGCATACATTAATTCGTACCCATGCCAGCATTTACACAACTATTCTCGTTTTCCCACATTTTTCAATCCCCTTGTCAACATACCTGCTGTAATTCACTTGAGAGAAACGAAAGTATGCTTTTGTTCCCTACATTGCAGGAGCTTATTTATCTCAATAATACAACAACGTGTTCACGTTTCAGTAAGTGACGGAGATTCACTTTTTACACAGCCAAACACTCACCTCATTACGTGCAACAAAACCAGCACATAATCGGGTTTAAAAAAAAAAAAAAAAAGAATCTTTGTAATAATCTTTGCTGCCTCTTCTTCCCCTTTTACCAACTTGAAAATTAATTTATCCTAGCGAATGAAATATCTTTTAGGGCTGCACACTCACACACTCTTTGGTCTCCAAGACAAATAACCACCAGGACAATAAAGCACCAATTTATCTCTTGTTTTAAAGGCAACACAAGATTAGCGATGAGGACTTGTGACAACATGTGAAAGCCACATCCAAATTTATAGTTAAAATCACTTTAGGAGTGTATGTAAATAATACAAAGTACATGTGAATAGTTGCGGAAAGATAACACAAGGCTACTTCTATTTGTAAAAAAAAAAAATAAAGAAATAAAAGTTGGTTTCGTAAAATGTATTGTACCAATTAAGAACCTTCAATACATGAAGGACAGCATCTTGCTCCTCCCCAAAACGCCGGGCCGCCGTGTTGTGTCACGTGACTCAAAAGTGGCTCAAGTGGCATTATCTCTGCCAGACTTTAATCCGCTGGCTAAAATGGCTCCAAATCCTTCTCTTTAAAATGAGGCAGGGGGCTTAAGAAGGAAGCGGACTGGACATTGCATGAGAGTGTGGAGAAATGTGTGTCGGTGTCAAGTGGGCGCCAGCAGGTGTTCGAGTGTGATGGTCCTTGGGCAAGGGGGATGCCCGACATACACTGGCCACAATATCAGGCACACCTATATAATAAAATCCAATAGAAGAATGCTTAATTTCCAATATTTACACGCTTGTGTGAATACTTTTACAGAGTCACTATAAAGTGAGCATTATCATCTTTGTGAAGGCAGCTTTTTTTTTTTTTTTTATATTGGATCTCAATAGATTGTGCAGGTGTACCTAATGTTGTTGCAGGTGTACGTACCTATGCAGGTACTGTACAGTCAAAGAGAATGCTGAGGTGTTTCAGGACATTTGCACGCACCTGCACACTTGCGTCACAACAAATAAACGCGCTTGCATCACAGTAACATGACTAATTGTTATATTTGTAGCCCCTGCGTGGGCTTTAAAAACTCCCAGTCCCCACAACAAACAAATCTGCAAGCATTTACAGGCCCGTTTGCTCTCAACATCATTCTCGGGTCAACCTTTTTAAACAAGCAGGCTCAGTCTAAATAAAGGGCGACAACAAGTAACTTTGTATGACAGTGAAAATGCTTTGTGGGCACCGCTTGAAGAGGCAAGGTCTGTACACTATACAGGGTGTTCCCAAAAATTTATGTCATTTCGTGGTCGAATAAAATAGCCACCTCTTGCGTGAATTATCCAACATTTCAGAGATGTGGAAAAAAAGTTCAGTTTGTTAGTTTTGAATTTCTTTCCAGGGTGAATAGTTGCACATGCCATAATACAATTCAACTTTTCAACAAAGCTTTGATTGTTGGCATTTTTATAGTAATGTACAGTAACAGTATGTTTAAATAATGTGCAGCCATCTTTTTTTTTACCCACCGCAACATTTATTGTGCGACAGCTGTGACATCATTAACTGAGTGCCGTGTAAGTGCAGCCCTACATGGGGAGTAGGGAGTGAGTGAACGATTTCAGACACAGCCATAAATTGTTTAAAATGATTTTGAATTCTAATCAATTGTGTTATTACTGTGTGTTTTTATCAAGTACAACATTGCGGAGTGCCAGTTTTCCTCATTAAAATACACGTTACACCAATTTTTCTCGGGATGTCCCGATCGGATCACGTGAAAATCAGGGTCGATCACGTGATTTTCAGCTGTCGAAGATCGGGTGAAAAAGATCGTTTTTATTCATTATCTGACTTTTTACATGTCACAAAGTGACAAAATAATAGAAAGGTTAAAAGATCCTGTCATATGGAACAGTAATAGCTTTGTTTTATATTAAAAAATGAAAATATTCAGTATATTTTTAGTACCGGTATAAGTGTCTGAAAGTGATACGCAGACTTTGTGTGTTTGTGTGCGCCTGTGTGCGTTCGTGACACTCACACACACACACAAACACAGTCTCTACCCTCCCTGAGCATGCTTTAAACTATTTCATGACAACCCAGGTGAAGTTTGTTGTTGAACTAAACACGATACAAAAAGAATTACACACATTGTATACATAAATACAAGACACAAATGATCGTTTTAGAAACGCCACTAAAGATGTGTTTAGTCTGCTGGCAATCTTGTTTGTACTGACATTCTGTACAGCAGGTATTCCCCATGACGTAAGTGGTGACTTTGTAGGGTGAGAGTTGTGGGGGGAACAAGAGACAGGTTAGGAAATCCCTCGCTTGACTCACGCATCAGTGGCTATTGGAAAGCAACAAGCAAGCTGTGCGTTACAACAAGATTTTCTTGTCGTGCGTCGCCTTCGCTACCATCTCTCTGACACAAGGATGGTCATTTGAAGCTTATTCATACTACATGCTCCAACATCAAGTGAACCGTGCCGCCTGGAGTCACATCTTCGACTTCTTGGCCAAAACCAAAAAACAAAACCAAAAAAAAAATCATCATAGCAATTATCCTTCTGAGATGAACTGCTGCCTCCCGCTCAGGGAACGTCATCACGGAGATGTTAACAGCAACGACACGTACGCACGCACGCCCACACGTGTGCATACAGGATGTGTGCTGCTGTTGAGGAACGCCAATAAAGAGTAAGCTGCTAAGAATACACCGCCTGTCTCTGTTACGCTATACGATAGGGGAGGCTCACATTCATCTTACAGTACATAGGATACAGTCGTACACTATTTACACCCACTCATGCACAGCTGGCCTCATTCAGCTCTGCCACACTGTGCCAGGAAGCGGCAACTTTGTTGGAAGGCAGCTGGAAGAAGGGTGTTGGGGGTGTGCACAGCATTATATGCTGACACAAAACGTGCTCATGTGAGGAAGAAGAGGAGGAGGAGGAAGAGGCGAATGCTGCAGTGGAAAGAGGGTGTGACGCTCCCTGGAGAAGGCAGGGAGGTGAATGGTATCATCAATGAAAATAAATCCTCCCGGTTAAAATCGTGGCAACGCATGATTGCTTCGCCATCAAATATTTACTGACTCACTGGACGTGCATGTTTTGGTGCAAGAGCTTCACCTACATTTCAGTGAGAGGAGTGTGTCTCTCTGGAAATATAGGGAACTCCATGCAAAGCACGCCATACACACGCCCTGTGAAGCAAGTGACCCGTTACCTAGCAACATCCATTTTGGCACTGCGCTGGGCATCCCAGGGTTAAAAAAACAAACAAAAACAAAAAAAACAAAAAAAAAACCTGGCCATGATAGCGATTCACCTGTGATGCTAGAACAGCAGCTCAAGCACCCGCGGGAACCTGCCAGCGCAGGTGATTTGGTGAAATGAAAAATAATGTATTCTGCGCCCTCGGGGTTATGACAGTAAAGTGCCACAATACAAGAGGTAGAACAAATGTTTGCGTTCACCCTCTGCTTGCGACCTTGACAGTCAAAGTCTACTGTATTCTTCTATTTAAAGTCATCCTGGATACAGTAGGGTTTATTTGCCCTTCAAGGTACAGTACTGACATGCTAGGATGGGCATAATGTCAATGAATCGATTGAACGTACTGTTGAGTAAGACGCATGGTGGACTAGTGGTTAGCATGTTTGCCTCACAGTTCTGAGGGTCAGGGTTTTGAATCTCTGTGGAGTTTGCATGTTAGGTTCACTGAACACTCTGTATTGTCCAGATATCTGAATGTGAGTGTGAATGGTTGTTAGTATTGTATATCACGTGCCCTGCAATTGGCTGGAAACCAAATTAATGGTGTCTTGAAGCAATTTAGGAAAAACGAGTGCACTACTGTAATCCAGTACTGTTGATTGTCTCAACTAGATTGCTCTCTAAAGAAGTAGTAGTAGTACTATGGGAAGTAATAGGAATTGAATAAAGATAAATTGCAGTCCACAATAATATGATGAAAGTCGAGGAGAGGTCAATTAATCAAAGGTGACTTTGATATTTTTTTCAGCACTGTACAGTCACCCCCACCCTTTTTTCCACCACTGATCAGTTTCACGTAATGAGATATTTCGATATTTACTGTATTTTAAGACTTTCGGAGATCGGAATTGTTGAAATTAGTGAGGCTTACCACTATTCTCATCCACCACCAACTTATTTTTGCACTCTTGAACCCTCACGGATGTATGACGACCATGTCGCTTTTTTTGGCCGGACATTTCGATGCTCCACAGAGTGTTAATATCGTCAATGGTGTTTTTCATTCATTGTGTTAGCTATGAGAAAAAAACGGAGAAAGAAACGAAGTCTGTGTAAATTTTAACATTCAGTAGGTGTCATTCTTTTGTTATGAGTGTTTAGTTTTACTGTGACCTTCAACTGTAGTGTCAATAAACCACTTTAAGCAAGCAACATTCACTCTTACTCCTTGCTACTATGTTAGCTACTTAGCATCCTGTTGTTGTGATCAGTGGGATAGATCTGCTGCACTATTTGCATATAGTGGCCACTCATGCCAGAGTAGCATCTGCTCCATTTGCACACTGATTGAGGAGTATCTGTAACATTTGCACAACCATTGTCCCAGATTATCGCAGTACTCGTCACTTTAAACCGCATACACTCCTTGAAGTCTCAGTGCCCTTTGCACAGTGGTCATTGCACCGGACTATTGCGATATTAGCCATTCGAACTGAGGACTCTGCATCTTTTTGCACAATTGTTGTTTGTTGTTGTTTTTTGTCAATGTCTTTATGTCTCCAAAGTGTTCTGTAAATTGACTGTCTGTTGTACTAGAGCGGCTCCAACTACCGGAGACAAATTCCTTGTGTGTTTTGGACATACTTGGCAAATAAAGATGATTCTGATTCTGATTCTGATTCTGATCTGCATGGTTGTTGCTGGATAAAAGTGCTGGAGCGCAGTATGGAATGGACTGCTTGTATAAGAGTGGTCAAATCTGAGATTTCCGAGCCAGTCCGATCCGATACTCCCCTTTTTGCTGACATGGGACTGATACCCGATCTCAAAGATCAGATCGGGACACCCCTACTTCAAAGTTCAATGCGGAGTAGTAAAGTCAACTCGTCAGTTCAAACACTAATGGGAAGTTGAGATACATCCACGCACACCTCCGCAACAGTACATTACCTTTAGTGTTATTCTGTTCATTACAACAGAGATTCAGAACATTGCAATACAAATGTGAAGTGATCAGGGAAGAAGAAAGAAAATCAACCGCAAGCTAGCTTTGCTGTGCTCGCCAACTATAGACCAAAAAGTACAGCACCATGGATAGGTTTGTTATTTTTGCAATGCTACAATGACCTTATCTAAAGAGCATGTCAACGTAGTCCTCTGTCAATGCCAAACTGCTAAAAAAAAAAAAAAGTGAAGAAAGTATTGAGGCTTGTCGTATACAATAAATAAATAAAGCACTACTATTATTTCTACTCTCTGGCAACTGGCTTCATAATCCTACATAATCAATCACATACAGTAGATTGAAAGAACAGGCCTCATATAAGGTCATGATTGCCAAATATCGAATGACACTTCAGCAGGAAGCGCAGAACAGACAGCAGCCAAGGCCGAGTCTTGAATAACCTGTTCACTTTGGTGTAGGGATACATTGATATTTGATATTTTTTATGGCCAAACACACAATCACAAAGGGAATTGAGAGATAATTTGAGCGTGTCTGAAACCGGTTCCCATGCAAAACTACATTACTCACAGTTTCTGAATGTGAGGATGGCTATTATTGATGTACAACTCAGCTTCTGTTGAACCCGTTACGCTGTACAGTCAGGTATGAGCTATTGAAGTACAATTAAGACTAAAACTAAAAAAAAATTGCATGCATGTATACATACAAGGCCTCTGTCTATTCTTGGTTCTGCTTTTGTCACTTTCATACCTACTGATACAATATATCATGCACAATAGAGTATATTATTCTGTTTATTAGTACGTGTGTAGTTGTCAATACACCGCTGATAGCATTGCTGTTTATTACATTGTCAACGGCTTAAATAGAAACTTTATACGTGCATGGATTTTCTTTTCTACCTACAATGTTGCCGACTGCCTCTTGAGGCTGTTCACATTCATGTATGTATATGTATATATACACATATATATATATATATATATATATATATAGGGCTGTCACGATTAAATGTGCAGTTGCCACATACACTGCTACTACTCATTCTGCGGTGTCTCATTACCTGATGTTATAAATACTGTACATACACGCACCACTACTAGAGGTCTACAGGCTGCATTCTAACTATATTGACAGAGCCAATCTGTCAGGTCTGCACAAAAAGCGAGCTACAGGTTCCATACAGTGAATTGAACTGCTTTAGATGACGCACATCAGAGTCATAATAGCTGCTTTTGATACCCGTTGAATATAATGTATTATAGTTGAACAGTAGAGAAAACAAATCCCGTTCTAAAGCTAATGAGGGATCTATCTAGCCAACCATCTATCTATCTAGCTATTAATCTGTGTCTAATTAGAGGCTGGTTTAGCCATCTTGCCGCGGCCCACACAAGCCTTCCAAACAAGGGGAGGCAATGCTGCCCTCTATCAGCAGTGCTTAGGTCACCTCACGTAGGAGCAGACAGGGAAACGGACACGCACCCGCAAAAATATTCCCGACTCTGGCTCTGACACTGCCTCTTTCGGAAGTCCCTCTGTGTGTCCTCCTCTTCTCGCTCAGATAACAGAGGAGGCACAATGGCGGCCTTGTGGGGGTTAGTTTCAGCTTCGAGCCAGGCAAAACTGCGGCGGTCCTGTTCCTGCGCTGGGAGCGCATACATATGGAAAAGGATGAAAACGATGGCTCCGAGCAGGCGTTATGAATAAGAAAGGTCAGAAAAGGGTTCGCTCGAGCTGTGACACACAATCGGACTCAGCACTTTTTTCCCTTTGCTGCACTTGGAGAAACGAAATGAGCGCTGGTATTTTTACTTTGGCTGCTTGCTGTGATATGTATTCACTGTCAAATAAAATCAGCACTCTGACCGCTCTACAGCCAGCGGTCCCAACACGAGCTGGACCTGCATCTCGAAACCAGTCAGCACGCTCTGCTCCGCTGAGAAATTACAAATATGAAATCCATCCATGCTTTTTTTCTATACCGCTTATTATGTTCTCAGTCTTGGTGGAAGCTGGAGTTTATCCCAGACGACTTGGGGACCATATACTGACAATGTTTTTTATCTGAAGATGGGAAAAGCTACAATTTTGGCTTTTCATTTAGTATTGGAAACTGAAAATACAAATATTGAGAAATGGGTCTCAGAGTAAACATTTCTGAGTGAATTCTCTCTGTGAATATGTTATTATTATTTTTTTCCATGTAAATAATGAAAGCGATTGACTGTAAAAACATGCACTTGCCTGTTACGTGCTCACAACACCACAACCAAAACAACAATAGAGGACCGCAGAACTTTTATGGTTTTTGTGTCTTAAACACTATCCTGCAAAGCGTACATTTTAAACAGAGCTACTGTGTCCAGCAAGTTCTTTCCAAGGTCATATTGTCTATGGGAAGAGATTTGTCTCAAAATTATTCACACTAATATATGTTATTTACACGTGTTTTTCACATCCACAAATATATCAGCAATTTCCGCGTTTTTCAGATACACAAATATATTTCGACGTTTTTTGATGTTGTGTGTGCATTTATCGTGAGTTACCATTGGTAAATAGTCACTTCTGCTTGTGAATTGTTGAAGGTGCGTTTGTGGCTCAGCGGGCATTTATTTTTTAGACAAACGTAATGCAGTTTTCAAGCTATTCACACACACAAAATGAGAATATTCACACGTGTGGAATTGAATATTTGCAAATGATAAGTCATGATAAATGCACACACAATATTAAAAAAAACACGTGTAAATCGCAGACATGTTTGTGGATTTGAAAAACACGTGTAAATCACTGATATATTTGTGGATCTGAAAAAAAACGTGTAAGCCGCTCATACATTTGTGTCAATCATTTTGAGACAAATCTCTTCCCATAACTGTCAACTACTGGACAGGCATGCATATTCCAGTTTGTTAAGGGGTTTTTACAACATTATGAATGGGAGTTGGGTAGTTGTTGTTTTTTCCGCTGTAAAACAAAACCAACAGGAAGACCTCGCTGTTCTTACTAGATTGACATCAGGAAGTCACTCCTACGGTGAGAGACAGTGTACACCATGGTGAGATCACTAGTCAAGCATGGGACTGACACAGGGAGACGGACAATGAGTCCTAAGTTCACCAAACAAACATGCTTTTGGATATAGGGAGGAACCCACACACTTGCACACTTCACACGTAAAGGTCTGAGCCGCCACCAGATTAGAGGTGATAACCGATGTTCCACTGAGCAGTCCTTGTCCAAACATTTCACAATCGCTATTTGATGCCTGAATCTCACACTGTTTTGCAAGCATGCGTGCTTGTCTCACCATTAGATGTTTAGCGTGCTCAAAGCCATTTATCAGTCAGTGCCGGTACCCATGAAAATGATACAATCAAAATCGAGTACAGTTGGGACTGGTCGAGGACTGTGGTTTTCACCAAGCAATGTGGCCGATTGCAATGAGTGGGCGTTGGCCACTAGTATTGCAGTGATTCTAAATTCGACATGCAGGCGGACGGCGTCGCAACATCGCGGATGTAACAGCCAATCCATAATGTCGTGTCATAGCACATGAGTTTTCACAACAAAATTGTATTATATTATTATTCATTAAAATAATTTGCAGGTATGACGTGAGATCCAGTCAGCGGCCGCCAAGCTGTACCTATGCAGTATATGCACTTTTTATAGGTTGTCTTTTACAATAAAACGTAACTATATTTATAATTTCATATGTGCAAGTGGCTAAAAAGCAAAACGTGGAGAGTCTCTGTCATGGAAATAAAGAGTGCAGTCAATGAATTTGGAGATCATTGCCAAGAGCCTCTCAAATCTCCACACATTCTACTTTATTTCTCGCCCTTCCCTTTCTTTGTATTATTATGATGTCTGTGGTTCAATAAAAAACAAACATGCTGTAATATGTTTCCTGATAAGAACACCAGGGGTCGCAGTTTTTCCATTACAGCGAGTTGGATAAGTGTGCAAGGGTACATCACCTGGGCTGGGGGTGTGAATCGCTGACTGTATTTTTCTTTCTTTCTGCGATTGTCCAGTTCAGTCGCATTCAGCTGCATCGCTCAGTTGTACGGCAAGCTGAATGCAGCCTGGATACAGGCTACTTTCAGCCGTCTGGTTTCACCTGTTCAGCAGTCGTCAGTGCACGGTTACACGATGAGGTGTTGATACAGGACGATGGCAGGGAGTATCACCACCTGCTGCATGTCCCAGCTGCCCACCCTCCCGTGCAGGCCACACCCTTGGGTGCCCTCTGCGAGCACTGGCACATGAGAAACATTACAATCCATTGTATGTGTTCAAATGGGATAAAGCTGTTGGCTTTAAGCCGAGTGTGAATATATCAAATGCGCACATTTGGAGGCACAACCAAGACATAAACAGAAGCGAGAGCAGCTTTGATATCGATAATAAATCATCCCCACAAAATGCTGCTTAGCTGCTTTTCTATATTCTTATTTAGTTTCAAGGCAGCTGCTTCCAATGCTACTGCATATACCGATCTTTACTGTTATATGTTGGTCATTTTCCTTTCGGTGCTGTTTTATGTCTTTGGTCTCTGCTGCATTGACTGAAGTGAACAGAACCACACCAGAGTTCACTTGCAAGATGGCCGAGGACACCTTTTCAAGTAGTCTTGGTCCACCAGTTTGGTGCACAGCAGTGGTTAAGATGATAGTGTTCACCCTTGACCAATTCAATCGCGCTATAAAGCAATCGCACCAGAGTTCTTTAAGAGTGCTTTCACATCTACAGTAAGCCTTCGCGTCTCCAAAAACGGGATGCGTTATTCCTCTGTTTGGTTCCTTTCTATGTGGAGAAAAAAATGCAAGCATACCAAGAGGCATCACGACAAACCATGCGAGCTCATTCTCTACTCTTGTTGGCCAATGGCAGGCGCGTGTTCACGGGAAGTAGTTTTTCTGTACGGAGTAGAGAGTGAAAGTGGAAAAAAAGCGACATGAAGGAATATTGGCCCATTGTTAAGGTTAATAATTGTCTGCATGATTTACTAGGCTACAGCGCACCAGCAAATACCCAAGTCAACAATTTGAGCAAATAATACTGTGAAAATAAGACACTGCCAATGCGTGACGATATACTAACCACAAACATGAATAAGTCATCGGTTTCATCTGTTTACTACATCACCATTATGCCTTAAGCCTGACCTGGTTCATTTGTTATTGGATTGGCTCAAGGTCTGGTTGTGAACTGAACCCAGACTGCTTCATCCAGATCATTTGGGACCAGTTTATTTGGTCCGCACCTAACTTTGGTTACCGTCTGAACACCTGAACAAATGAACCACAACAAGGAAGGTAAACGTACAACAGTTTGATTGAAACGGGTGCGGGTGTAAAAGGCTCCAATAAGCTTGTACCATATTGAATCAATGATTGCACTCATCATTGAAATAGAGTTAAAAATCAGTCACATATTAAAGCAAGGACAAGAATATTTGAAAAGGTGAAAGGAGCGTACACTCAAGCACCGCGCCTCTGATTCTGTCACTTCACAGCAGGTGAACTCAGACGATACTCTTTATGCACTTCTCGCTTCTCCTTAAAATGGTGCTAATTAATATTCAAGGGTGGTTTAAAAAAAAAGAAAAAAAAAAGGGTGCAACAACCCTTTCCCCTGCACAACTGGCCAGTTTGGCCATCGTTGCACCGTGGCCGAAAGGCAACAGGTTGGAGTGGAATAAGAACGCGCTGAGGCAGCCACGGGTGTGGAAGCACCGAGCTGGTAAGCGGCAATTCCAGGAGTTTAAACGGCGATTCCCACCAGTCTCGGAGCGGCACAATTTGCAATTCTCTCACATCTAATCTGGGCTCTCCCCTGAGCTACGTGCTCGACCGCACTACAACGAGTCGGCTAAGAGGCAAAATAAACACTAAAGGGCTTTTGTGAATAAATGATCGCTGTACAAATGAGGAGGTAAGAGTGAGTTCACACATTACAGTTCATTAATAAAGCCCCATCCAAAATATTTTTGTTTAAATGAGCCTGTTGTGGACCTCTTGGCTTTGAGGCGAGAGGAGACATTACAAATCAGGAGGAGAGATGGAGGGAGTCAGCGCGGCACCTCCCGCTATCAGCAGAGCCTGGCCGAGAGCTTCGTCTGCACCTGGGATCGACTGGGGACTTTTAATGGATTCGGAACGGATCAACTAATGGCTATCTATCGCCTTTTGCCCTTTTTGACTCACAAGCTGACCCAATGTGGTGCAATGCAGATGTTTACACCTTCCTTTGGGTTATCTGCAAAACATCCAACTGGTTCTGTAATTGATTTGGCTTTATTAGAGACAATGTACGGAGCGACTTCATTTGAATGTTTTTTTTATTTGAGCACCGTTTCACTGAAACGTGAAGCGGGACTAATAAACAAATGTGTTGGATATTCACAAGTCATGCTCACGCCAAAAGTATGATGCATAATAATGTCTCACACGAACACTTTAAGTGCCGTTTGTAGGCTACTCACTGGCTAAATGTAATAGTCACGCAATGCTGCATATCATTGAATTTAAATTTTTTTTAATAATGGATCCACACCAGGTCCACCAGTAGAGGATTAGCTGCTGCCATTAAATAAAACAAACTAACATGTTTACAGTTATAAATAGGTGGAGATTAATTAACTCCATTTCCTGCTAAAATTTGATCACAGTTATCTAATTAAGTTTTGACCATATAGCTTGGCAAAAAAGCCTGATAAATGAAATTACTTTCCCTCATGTTCTATGGTAGGGCTACAATTACATCAACTGACTTTTAATGTAAAATTTAACAAAAAGTACATGAATAATATGTGTAAGTATTTTCTAAAAATAAAATAATAATAATAATAATAATCTTTACCCATACAATTGAATCGTGCCTTACACAAATAATGAAATCCGTGGAATTATAACATCAATAGTTAACGAAATACAATGTCCCTGTTTATGGACATTATTCTGCTTTAATGATGACAAAAATGCAACAGGTTATAATTGCTGCAAACCAACTAAAGTTCCATGCAGCTAACACTACTCATAGTCTCTCAAGTAAATTATGCTAATAAAAAAAAATAATCTTTACCCATACAATTTAATCGTGCCTGACACAAATGACTCAATCCGTGGAATTATAACATCAATAGTTAACAAAATACAATGTTTCTGTTTATGGACATTATTCTGCTTTAATGATGACAAAAATGCAACAGGTTTGAATTGCTACAAACCAACTAAAGTTCCATTCAGCTAACACTACTCAGAGTCTCTCAAGTAAATTACGCTTAAACATCCACCCATCCATTTTCTGTTCCGATTATCCTCACTGACAACAAACAACATAACACTTTTAGGGGGGGGAAACACATCAGAACCACAACTTTCTTTTACAAATGCCCATAGTCCTTCACAGGAAAAAAAAAAAAAAAAAAGCAAAATACAATTAAAGATAGAAAAATATAGATTTTTTTTTTACCTTCAAAAAAATGTTTTAAATGCTAATCCAATTATTCAAATCAGAAGAATTGAGCCACCACATGCTCAAGCTACAATCCCCCCACCCCCCCAAAAAAAAACAACCTCACAAGGCCTGAGGACAACGCACACACGCAAAAAAACATTTATGTATCATTATTGAAACCAACTGTAATTATTCATGCAACTATTTGAATAGAACAATTGCAAAATTACATAAGCAACAGGAGTTGTGTATTTATTTATTGATTTAATACTAATTCAAATGTCAGTCAATGTTAGTCAGAATTCTATTGCATTAGTATTGTAAGATTTCGTTTTCTCAAGTAATGTTGTCTTTTGTACAATGAGCATGAATTACAAAAAAATACAATTAAGTTCAATTTACATTCATTTAAATGTAATTTAGTGGCAAATGCGAGGTCGTATTTGCACGTCGTGTGACTATTTCGTCACTAGGGCGGGGAAACCCTTTCAAAAGTAACGTTTTGAACGTCGGTGCATTTGAAGACAGTCCGGGGGGGGCTAAAAAAAGAAAAAAAAAAATCACGCCATGTGGAAAAAACGTATGCTGCAACTCATGTGATTTCGCCTATACATGTTGCACCTCCCCTGCAATGGCGACGTTGAGGATTGCCTGACGCGGAGTGTAGGGGGGGGGGGGGATGGAGTGTATGTACATGGAGCTCCCACTTACACGCACACACACACAGTCTTTTTTTCCTTGCAGCTCGCACACATGTATGCACTTTTTTTTTTTCTTGCCCAGTGTAATCCCGCCCCACGCAGGAAAAGGGCCATCGCGGCAGCCATTATGAGGCTCAGCCATGATGGCCTACGTGCACGTTGGCTGCGTGGGGAGTGGCGCAGCCATTGAGCGCCATGTTGGTGAGCTTCACGAACGCGCCGTTGCACACCAAAATGGCGTCCCCCCACCCCAAAAGAATAATCCAACTTTAACAGGTTTACGACGTTTGATTTACTGACATAGGCTGCAGTAACCCCTCCAACAAAAAAAAACAAACAAAAAAACGCGTGGGTTGTAAGTGCAGGAAAGCGTGCACGGAAGAAGAGTGGGGGTTGGGGGCACATAGTGTGGGGTCACGTGTTCCTCCGCAAGGGGGTTGAATATTTACCTTTTTGTCACGCAATGTGGCTTCTCCCTACAGGCGAGTGAGCGGTTGCGCAATCTATAGGACCCGTGGAAGCGTATACCATGCGCAAAAAAAAAAAAAAAAAAAAAAAGCGAAAATGTGAGACTGTTATGGCGAGTAATTGATAAAATGGTGTGGTGGTGCAAGCAAAAAAAAAAAAAAAAAAAAAAAGAAAAAGAAAAGGCGTCTCGGGGTTTGCCTTTCGTTTTCCACGTACACGCGTGCACATAAAAGGCTGATTGGTATGCAACTCATTGTGCATTGCGGTGGTGGAGCCGACCCGATGGGGGGTTAATATGGGGGTCTCGGTGTAGTCGTGATCCAATAATTAGGCAACACTTATGTATTATGGACAATGTCGTTTTTTTTTTTGGTAAGGAAAAAACAAACATGTATGTACACCCCCATCAAGATGTGTGTATTTGTGTGTGTGTGTGTGTGTGTGTTGAAGGGTGGGGGTGAAACGTGTTTTACAACATTACACAGTTTAAACCTACAGGTTACAAGTCAGTCATGAGACACACACACACACACACACACACACACACAAAGTATAAAGCAGAGGTCCTCCATAGGGGGTTCAGATCTGGACCGAGACATCTTTCTATAGGGACCCATCCTTATAATATTAGTTTAGACTGTTCATAGCATAAATATTTTTTTTTTTTGGCAAATGCTCAACCTCCAACCTATTTCTTGAATATTTGCTGCATTTAGTTTCAGCACTTCATAACACGTCGGTCAAACGCAAACCTTAAACCTACAGTCGGCATTGTCGGAATAGGGCAGAAGTGCATTCGATTTGACAGTAACATGAAATGGGACAGATGATGACTTTTCAAACATTTTCCAGAAGACCTCTTTCACTTCTCATTGAGAACTACTGGCATATAGATGGGTGTGTGTGGGGGGGTGTCACATCGCAAAGGCCTACCTCAGCTTCTTGGGAACAGAGTAGTCCACCTCTATCACCTTTCCGTGCAATTCCACTTTGCCTGTGGGAGCAGAGGCGGTGCGACGTTAGAAAACAATGCAAAGAGCAGTAAATGTGCAAAAACACTCAAAGGGAATCCGTAAACAGCACAAGCGAAGCATGTAACATTATGGATATAGTGTGTTTGTGTGTGTGTGCATTGTGGGGAACGGGCAGCCATGCTTTGCACTCTCAGCTCAGCGCTTTTCTTTTTTTTCCACGCACCCTACCAACCGATCCACACTCAACAGGGGGTTCGATTCTCAAGGTAAAGGTGTGGGAGCAGGAGGGAAAGAGGGGGGGGGGGGGGGGGGGGGTACATCTTTTTTGGGGGGGGGGAGGCGGTTCCGAGCGGCCTGGCGCAGCAGCCCCGGAATGATCGTCTCACCTCGCCCCCCCCCCCCTCCCCCGCCCCCTCCAACCCTCCACACCACCCACCGCCTCCCCTTTTCCAGCTACCTGTTTATGGGCTCTTTCCTCCGGACCCCCGCGACCCACCGCCAAGACACCTCGTAAAAACACGGCCAGACGTCCGAGGAACACGGACGTGACAAGTTTTCCGCGCGGGCGTCGCTCGGCTTCCTTCAATAAAATCACGAGAAAAAATAAGTGAAAAATAATTACCCGGAGCATCAAGAGCACCCCGCGCGCATGCATTCCAGCGGGGGTGAGCACCAAAACGCGGCGCACTCTAGATCGGAATCTGCACGCATATTGCGCGTCTTGTGCCGCTCGTGTTGTCTTCAAAAGGGGCGACGTTAACGCGCTTCTTACAAAAACAAACACAATAAGGAAGAAAAAAAAAAAAAGTGTCCGGCCATCGATCATCGATTCCATCAGCCTTGACGCGCGCACCAAACTCACCAAACGTGGAGCACAATCGCACACTTAACACACGCAAACCCCGCAAATCATTGCTGCATGTGCTCTCGTGACTGACTCAGTGTGTTATTTTTAAAATGTGTCATCTCGTCAAGCATCACTTCTCACTCACCCGAGAGAGTCTCGATAGCCTTCACGGCCGCGTTCTGGTCGGGGAAGTCCACAAAGGCATAGCCGGATTTGACGAGGACCTGCTCGGCCGCGGGCAGCTTCCTCTCCCCGAAGAGCTGCTGCAAGTCCTCCACAGTGACCGAAGGACTTAGATTCCCAACATATAGTTTGTTCATGATCTGACACGAGCAAGGGTGGAGTGGGGGGGGTGGGGGTTTGGGGGGGGGGGGACGACGACAGAGAAATAAATCCCAAAGATCCTTAAGCGAGGCTGCAAAAAAAAAAAAAAAAAAAAAAAAAAAAAAAAAAACGAAAAAAGAAAAAGAAAAAGGGAAAATAAAAAAGGTGGTGAAGGAAGGGGGGGAAAGGCAGTAGTTATGCCCCCCTTGGAAAAGACTAAGCTATAAGCAAAGCAAGCCCCCCCTTGCAGCAACTCCGGCGCTGGCCAAACTCTTTTTTTTCACGGGGACTCTGGGAGTTACGACACTACTCTGGAGCCAACAAGCACCGCCTCTAAAATAAAAGCGCCCCTCAAAAAAAAAAAAAAAAAAAAAAAGACAAGAAAAAAAAAAAAGTCTGCTTGCTGCATACGAGGGGTTCCCTGCTGGTTTGGACCCGCGTGGAAAACACCAGAAAGTGCCGTGAAGGGTTTCCCGAATTCCCATTTTCTTGATTGTCCCAGTAAAATGATGTGTAATCATACATTACACAAATTCTTGCCTTTTGATTCGGATTTTGAAGAACATGCTTTTAGCATGACTTAATGTACATTATATGCCACTTCAATCCATTCATAATGATCTTATTTTCTTTTTAAATCAAATCATTAGAATTTGAAAAGTACTAGTTGTACCTAGTTTTCAATTTAATCCAAAACATTATTATTTCATTCATTATAATCTAAAGGAAATCTGAAGTTATAAATTTACATTCATTAAACTTTATTACTCTAATATAGAGCGTCTTTATACAAACATTACCTATTTAATGTGTTATTTATCGTTATAATCAACACGTTAGTTTACATTTAGTTGATTACATTTTTGGTCGGCCAGATTCTTAATTGTGTTAAAATGAAAAACATTAACCATAATTAATCCACAAATCCATCCAAAAATATATTGAGATTTTAAATTATTGGTTGTAAATTACCCTACTATAGCCACAGAATTAAGTAATAATACATAAATGTATAGATATTTTTAAAGAGACCCCATCAATTGGTGGCCAATTGCCATGCTAGTCACAGAATGTGGTAAATAACTAATCCATAAATACACGCCCAAAAAAATAAAAAATCTGAGCCACAGTATGTATGTGTTAAATAATAATGAATACAACAAATGCATACACATTTTTTTAAAGGGAGTATTTTGAAAAATCAGTCGGTTGTTAATCACCATTCTACATAATGAATCCAGAAATGCGTGCAAAACAATTCTTTAAAAGTAGAAAAAGACGTGAACTGCAACTAAATAAAACAGGACACCATTATTTCAAGCGACGCATTGTGTTCCAAAACAAAAACCTATGAGTGGGTTTCTGGATTCTTCTCTTCTTTACAATAAAGTCTCCTTTTGCTCTGACCTGTGTCGGCTGGTGTTGTGTGTCAACTCGTGCAACCACGTGAGTGGCCTTGATTGAAAGGCTGCCAGTGCAAGAGTAGCTTCCCGGTGGGTGTGTGCATGTTCACAAGGTGGAGCCTCACTGTATAATGGGGGTTGGGGGTCGGGGGCAAGGGGGACACACAAGAGGGAAGGCCTTTGACTGAGAAAGCAGTGAGCACTTTCTGTACCGCACGCTGAAAAGGGGGCTGGGCGGGCTCTCCACGCCCACTTCGGGGTCCTCTTCACATGACTTTGCAGCTCATCTCTCCCCCGCCCCACGTGGAGCAGTGCTGCCATCCTACAGCTGCAGATTGACTGTGGGGAGAGGTGGGGGTGGGGGAGGGGTGGGGGTCACAGTCATACACAGGCCTCAATGAAACGCACTTGCGTGGATTCAAAATGGTTGTAGTCAGATTAAGATATTATTGGGTGATTAAAAAAATAAAAAATCAAATCAACGCCACAAAAGTCTCGTGTGCGTTGTCGACATCTTACCCTGTATGGTTCACGTTTTGGCCAAGTAGGTCAGCGTGTTAGTCTTCCAAAGTGTAGTCAGCAATGTGGACGCCATCTTCTCAGAATCTCATTGGTTGGGGGAGGGGGGGGGGGGGAATGTAAGGAAAAAACACGAACGCACACACACACACACAGATGCAACATGCTGTATTGTCTTCAAAAAACAAACAAAAAAACTTTTGTGTTTTGGATTAAAGGGGAAAAAATATGATTTTGAGATTTATTTCCCTTGGACCGAGACAGTATCATGGCACACCCATAAAACATTTTAAATAAAGAAAGAAATAAAATGCATTTTTATTCTTATCTTAGATGGTTGCATGCAACTGAATGTTCTGTTTGTATCTAACACATTCTTACCTTAATTTCATTGGTTTTAGATTAACAAAATACTTGCATGGAAAAACAAAAGTTTAATATATCAGATTTTAGTAGTTTGTGAGAAGTTGAACATTAATTTCATGAAAAATTATTTACATTGTTATACAAACAAACAGACAATAGAAGTCTACTTAACATAAGCAGACTTCTAGCTTCTGTTGTTTGTACAATTAACTACAAGCAATTTTATCACATGGATGAAGACAAACAATTTCTTAAATTTACATTTTATTGGTGGTTATGGTACTTTCCGTACAAGTTGCATGGTAATAGATTGTTATTGTACATCTAAAAAATATACAGTCAAAATAATAGCTAAAAGCTGGGTTATACTAAATGGATGGAAAAATATAATGTAACTATCAAGCAAATGTTTCTTATTAGATATTATGAAAATTTGGGGTTTAAATGGCTTTTTATTATAGCCCCCGCTAAAGTTTTTTTTTTTTTTTTTTTTTTTAGGAATATTGAAATATTGTTATAAGTGAGTCAATAAAAACAACATCAACGTCAAGATAACTCTAAAAAATACATAGCCTACCGTGGAACCTAGAAAGGCAAATGAAGTACACTACTTGGCGGCAAGCAGGGGGCACTGATAATTCTGTTTTAGCCAGTCTGCTGGCTTAAGAAGTCTGCAATCAGAACTATTTTTCAAGGAGCATTAACACCTTTCAAGATGACTGATGAAGAAACAAAAATATGTGATTGTAGGAAAGTGTTAAGGCATTGGTGCTTCAACTGTATTACATAATATTCTTGAATATTCGCATCGCTAATAACATTAAGATAGTCAACAGAACACCAGTTTTATTGTACTTACTTTAACTTACTCATTTTTGTAGTAAATGATCATGCGATATAATCTGGCATTTGGTTTGGCACAAAAAGTCTGGGCTGTTGCGATGCCATTAATTTGAGATCTGACATTTAAAATTGATGCCAGACTAATTGAGGATGGTGTTCGGTAAAAATAATAATAATAATAATAATAATGATCAAAGAGTGTGCGCTGAGAGATTTATTAAATGAACTAAAGCTGCAAAAGGTGCAGGGGCTGGATTGAAGAGATGGTTATTATTGAAAGCAAGACAGAAATAAATTCATTCATTCATCTTCCGTTCCACTTATACTCATTAGGTTTGCGGGCATGCTGGAGCCTATCCCAGTGAACTTCGGGCGAGAGGCGGGGTACACTCTGAACTGGTCGGCAGCCAATCACAGGGCACATATAAACAAACAACAATTGGCACTCACATTCACACCTACAGGGTGTTTAGAGAGTCTTCAATTAACCTACCATGCATGTTTTTGGGATGTGTGTGGAGTGCCCGGAGAAAACCCACACAGGCACGGGGAGAACATGCAAACCCCACACAGGCAGTGCCGGGATTTGAACCCCCGTCCTCCGAACTGTGAGGCGGATGTGCTAACCAGTCGTCCACCGTGCCGCCTGACAGAAATAAGTATCACACTAAAACCATGTCAACTTAGCACTTTTAGCACTCGCGTTGATTGGCATTTTCGGTACAGGACCAAAGTCCCCAAAAAGTTTCAAGCTACCATTAGTCGCTAAGACCATAGAAAGACACATGTGACATGGTTTAGCAATGACTACAGCACTTGTGCAAGTAAGAGATCAGGTGTGCTGCGGGAATTTTTGCTGGAGTGCATGAAGGTGTGGCAGAGAAGCCGAGGAAAGTGCGTTAGACTCGAGGGGGATTACTTTGAAGGGGAAAACCTGTAGTTTGGATTGGAAACATACTGTATCTTTTGTGACACCAGTCCTGGAACTTGTCGGACACGTCGTGTATAATGAACAATGGGGCCCAGTGGTCATGCGCACAATAAGAGATGTGACATCTGTACAGTCCGTAAGTCTACTAGACACAAGTAGAGCAGTGTCAACTGTCACGTGGAGGTTAAGTAATATTATGAGTTCTGCATCAGAGAATGTGCTATGACTTGTTGCTTCATAATGTGTAACAAGGAAACTGAGGGCGAGGAGGCTTGTGTGACAAATGACGCTAATTTGTATTCAGTCAGTTTGGCCTTCCAAAACGACGATTTACTCATTAGGAGCCATTTAAAAAGGAGCTATTTAAGACATGCACCACTGTTTCAGTTTACCTACCACAGCTATAGAAAACATTTATCTTGTGAATACCAAGAGCACTGGATCCGTCTCGTTGCACAATTGGGATGTAGATCCTTACAACCCAGTTTGGTTTGGGGATTACTGTTGGTCCACCAGCTTCAGAGTAGGCATATCTATGTCAGGAAGAGAATAAAAACACACGGGGTTCACATTAAAATGTAAAAGCTATTTTATTGATACCAAGCAGGGCTGCTCACCTTCCATAACGCATGACAGCTATAATCATATGTGCTGTTGAGGTTGTTTGTCTCATGTTTGTGGAAGGTGTGGACATGTTCTGCCAAAACACACAAAAATAAAAGACAAGTTGAGAGATGAACAGGCTTTTAGACTTTAACAAGAATCAAGAAACATAAATAAAAGTGTAACCACTGATGTCGAACCCAATCTGTTTCAGGACATTGGTCGAGTGATTTGTGCAGTTACAAGAAAAAAACAATTCTCAGAGGAAATAATGGAAACTAAAGTGTCACCATCATGAAACCTATATTAATGGTACAGGCAGTGTAATATTTGAACATCCTTATTACATACCTATGTAAAAAGAAGTTACCTACTGTATAATAAAGCCTAAACAAAACTCTCGCAAGATATAAGGAAGTCTCACTTGACTTTATACGTACATGATGGTGTTCAAATTCTAAACTGTGCAACCTTAGGGGCATTTGACTTTCATAATCAGAATACTTTATTTATCCCTGCGGGTCAACGGATGTTCCACCGTAAACTGTATCCCAACCTTGCGTGACGTTATCCCAAACAATGGTGACATAGCGGTCTCTGTCTCAGTGAGACTCTACGTGCACAAAGCCGAGTGCGTGCACGAACTCGTGCGCAGCCACTCCTGACCACAGGCACTCGGGGATCTGCATGGAAAACGGTCTGGCGTCCTCCGATCCGCCCCAGGAACGACCAGCGGCTTTGTGCAAAGAAATAATCCTCATCATTCTGTGATTCATTAGAGATCCATGGAAGACAGAGGAGGAGTCCCATGTACCCGTTCCTCGACTGCACTTTTAGGAAGTTGGCGTCATGAGACCGTGGAACAAATTTAATGTATGTTCCCGAGGATATGTCCTCCATCCTCCATGTGCAGAAAGACGTCTGAACTCTACTGAGTGCTTTTCTTGTTTTCTCACTGCTGTTGACTTCCAGAATGTGTTCCATTGCGCTCATGTCATCACGATCTGCCAATTCATCTGCATAAAAGTAGCGATAATTCTTACTGAATAGAAGAGATTTTTTTTTAAGGTTCAATGAATACCTAATCAAATAACCTGAGTATTTTCCTTTTAATCCCACTGTCACTTTGTGTACACAAGTGGAGTTCTGTAATAGACAGGTACATTGCAGTAAACAATTACAAGCTATAACTCAGCTTTTCAAGCTGAAGTGTTACTGACTTTAAGAGGCAGAAAAAACACGTGGGTCAACAAGGCCCACCAGACAGCCATGAGGATCATCATGGTGTAACACATGCACCAAACTGGAATTAGTCCTCCAAAGCCACGCTCTATATACTCGAGGTCCAATACTGTTAGTAGCTTTGATGAATCCTCTCATCGTTAACTGTGTATTTAACCCCACGTTGTCTCGATATTAACCTCGAGTGCACCCTGTATTTATGGCACGTAAGATTCGGCACCTTCACCGATAAGTTATTTAAAGGTGTCAGCAAGTGTTCCCAGGAGCAGAGAGTCCATCATTTTGTGTTTGGCCAGTCATTTTGTGAAATGTTGGTAACCACACAATGGTTGGTGGTCAATACATTACAGAACTCTGTAATCAGGTACACATGTACATCTAATGTAATGCAGGAATTGTATCAAAAATGTCAGATACTAATAATACATGTTGGAGAGGTATTTATTTACCTGTTAGTTTATTAATATTTATATGCACTCTATAATGCCACGCGCCATCTGTAATATTTTGCTCCTCTGATATAGTTGAAGTTTCCTAAATATTAGAAACACCTCTCAGTATGATGCACTTTAATTGTACATTGCTGTAAACTATAATACCATCATAATTGACATAATGTTGATAATGATGAAATTAATACATCTCAAAACTGAGCATTAATATATTTGTCACGGCAGACTTTTTGATAACCACTAGTCACGTGATCTTGGATTGTGTGGGTGTACTTAATATTTTGACAATGAGTGATAAGGAAAAAAGTCTATTCTCCAATCACATTTAGCATACAAGTGGGCGATTTGAAGGGTGTTGGGTGACTGAGGAATGAATCACACAAGTAAACAATCTTGAATATGGTCACCATGCTAACAAGAACAACTTTCTTACTAATAATCTCAAACCTGACGTATGGGTGTACAAGTTGGCCTGACAGCAATGCACAAAGAGGAAGTACCAAAAACTTGGACTCAAACTTTATTTCAAATTGTATTCAGGATTTGATGTTGCTTTTTATCACTTCAACTGTCACTTTGCAGTTTCTACTCAGCTCATTTATCTTCATTGCCAACTGAGGGAGCGATCAAATGCAAAATGTACCATAAATGCTTGCCGTGCTCCTTTCATAGCCCTAACGATTTAAAAAGAGTCCATAAATAAGGTCTGAATACTGCTGTCGGTTGTTTGTTTGCACTCACATTGATAAAGCCTGTTGATTTTCAGCTTGTCAATGTGACTCAGCATTGATGCGTGGCCCAGCTTGACATGCCTGCAGTGTTCTTAGGAGTGATGGATGGCTCCCCATCCCGAGAGTAGGCATACCTGAAAATTTCGAAGATCATAATTTAGCTCATAAAAAATACAACATTAGCCGGCACGGTGTGTACTGGGTACCACATCTGCCTCGCAGTTCTGGGGACCGGGGTAGCTTGAAACTTTTTGGGGAAATACCAATCAACACTAGTGCTAAAAGTGCTAAGTTGACATGATTTTAGTGTGATACTTATTTCTGTCAGGCGGCACGGTGAACGACTGGTTAGCACATCCGCCTCACAGTTCTGAGGACGGGGGTTCAAATCCCGGCCCCGCTTGTGTGGAGTTTGCATGTTCTCCCCGTGCCTGGGTGGGTTTTCTCACTCCGGTTTCATCCCACATCCCAAAAACATCCGTGGTAGGTTGATTGAGGACTCTAAATTGCCCATAGGTGTGAATGTGAGCGCGAATGGTTGTTTGTTTCTATGTGCCCTGCGATTGGCTGGCGACCAGTTCAGGGTGTACCCCGCCTCCCGCCCAAAGATAGCTGGGATTGACAAAAAGAAGACATAATCAACCTACAGTCTCCAGTTGAACACCCCTGAGGAATGTAATTTTTTTTGTTTTTTTGTAGTTTACAAAAGCAGACACAGTGTTGCCAAATGCGATTTGATTGCTACTGTATGTGAAAGCACACAGTTGCCTTGCTTCACTATGTTCTGTGTAAACGGCGCACTTGGATAAATGCTGCGTCTTCTGTTCCAGCAATTTCTGTGTATGCTCTCTGTGTAAAAGAGGCTACTAACACAACTCACTTTCATCATTAAATTTAAGACTGATTGTTTATAATTTCATTGTAAAAGTGGATATTTTTACACTTTTGCTTTGAAATTGCCATCCCAAAGTGGATTGTGGTTAACATCAGAGGTTGGACTTTTAAAGTCAACAGGACATCATTTACCAATTTACCTTGGACATCATTAGCCTTGATTATGACGTCCATTACTGCCCCATGTCCATGCTCCTCGCCTACTTTTAAAAAAAAGTGGCTCTCGTTAGTCTGTGTGAGCAGTGAAGTTATTAATGTAGAGAAATTACCTTGGAAGCCTCGCTGTCTCCATTTTGGGGTGACCACAAATCTGGAGGAAAACGGTAAGCACAAGAAAATTCTACATAGAGTATATTCTTTCATCACTGGGATGTAAGTAATTATCAATCTATTAGCATCCAGCTGAGGTTTGGAGAGTGGAACGCATATTTCCTCGTTAATTTGGGATGCGCGTGTTAGCTGGTAATATCGGGCGCAGCTGTATGTTGGCTTGACTTAAATTAAGATTGTCTTTATTCAATTGTTCAAGATTACATCACTTTACTTGAGCATGTAAACAGGGGGTGTGCGGGTATGAATTAGGGATTTTGTTTTAAATGAAGAATTAGTGTGAATGGTAAATGGGGGGAAAAGGGGAAAGATGATGTATATGAGTTAAGGGTTATTGTGATAGGGAATGGGGGTGTAATGTTTGAATGTGGGTGTAGGGGTTTGGTGGGGGGGTAAGAGAGAGGTGGGTGGGTGAAGGGGGAAATATTTGGTGATAATGGTGGGGTTATGATTTGAGGTATGGGTTGTGGTTGTTGTGGGTGAGTGGGGGTAGTTTTTAGGTGTGTAGTGGGTTGGGTGGTTGGGTATTTTTGTGGGGTTGGGGGGTTTTGTTGTGTGGAGTGGTTGGTGGGTTTTTTATTTTTTGTAAAAATATGTATGGTTAAATAAAGATGGTTTTGGAATTGAGATTAAAGTATAAATGTTATTGATATGATTTGAGGTATGGAAGAGGTAGGGGGTTTATTAAATTAAGGGGGTAGGAGTTTTGTTTGAAGAAGATTATGTTATGTTATAATGAGATTAATGATGATGGGGTTGATTTATTTATTTTTTGGATTAGGTGTTTGATAATGTTGAATAGGTATGAGGGATAGTTTGTGAAAGTCAGTTATTCATTCAAGAGGTGGTTTGAAGCAGCGCCAACAATTATAAGTTGATATAAACGCTGCAAGTACATTTTAATCATCATTTCACATGAAATGTATTACTATTTTATCGTGCTACGACAAAAACAAGATACAAGTATTGTTTAAATGCCTCATACATCACTTGGACAATGGTACGTCATTGAAGTTAACTCTAAAATTAGCGAACAAATTTCGTGCGCTATTTGTGACAGACACATTTGACTAACGCATGTTTAAAAAAACAAACAAACAAAAAGCATAATTTAGTGCCACTAAAACGAACATACCTCTCAAGCCTGCTTGGTTAAACGAACTAAATCAACACTAATGACATGTCTGTGCAGGCAGGTTACGGCTAGTTCCAGTTGTCGTAGTGCATTATGGGACTCGTAGTTCGCAACTGTGACGTCATTTTACGTCCATACAATCGAAACAGTGCACCTGGTCACGTGGACGGACTCGGCGTGCTAATTAAGTTCGTATGTGATGGGACAAATGGTCGGTGGATGTCTTCAGACGTAAGATTAGTATTTATTTTCACCAACAAATATTCCAAACGTAAATAAATGTTTTTACCGAGAAGTTATTTTTCCTTCATATATAATGTTAAACAGAATATTTATACTTTCACTCGACAAAGCTTGTCGAAAGGTCACTCTTAAAGTCAAGTAAATGTAACTCGATGCGTTTTGGGGGGGGAAATGGCTAAATCCTGTTTGTGTCTTCACGTTTCTCGTTGCTTTGTAGGTTCAAATCAAATGGCTGCGACAAGCCATCGAAGAAAATACAAGAAAACTGGATGAGATTCGACAGAAAAGACTCCGGACTGAGAAGGAAATACTCCTCATGTATGTGTAGTTGTTTGCTGACGTTGCTTATTGCAGCGGTTCTCAAACTTTGTACACCAAGTATACCTAAAACGAAAATACTCCAAGTACTACCATCATGATCAACATTAAAATGCAGAAGGCCTAAGTGTTTATTAAAAAAAAAAAAAAAGTGTGCTTAATATTCATGTAAATCATTGTAACATTATGAACATTTTGAAAAGTAGCACTGTGCTTAAATATAGGAAAATAGAAAAACTATTCTTAACTATTCAATTTAAATGCATTGCATTTATTTCCAAAATGTTTTAAAACAAAAGTTATGAGATTGCAAATTATTAGATTGAATTTAATAGTTAAAAACTAGTGAATTGTATTTAGGCAGTGATTATTTTGCGTACTTCAATACACACTGGCTTAATGAATTAATTTAGCGTCCGTCCATTGTGGCCTTAATTTCGGCCCTTAGTCCTCGACCAAAACAAGGTGAAGATGCTAACATGAATTCAAGTGCATCACACATGAAACTAGGACTGGATGAAATAGCCTTAGAATAAAATAGTGCATCCGCCCCCCCAAAAAAAAATCCAATTTCAGATGTTAATCCCCCCCCCCCCCCTTTTGCCTATAAAAAAGAAAATGTCAATGAAATTACAGTGAACCCTCTCTAGCAACCAAACCCCGATATAAATAGCAAATTCCACAAATAGTAGATCCACCCCCACAAGAGAAATGTTGACGGGCACAGTCGTCACAGTGCATTTGGAATTTCTTTTTCTTGTCAAACAGAAAACAATGAACAGACTGCTCATGTTGTGCGTTTCTTCGCAGCAGTTTAACTAGCTCGTCTCTCTTTGAAAAATAGTTGCGAAAGTGGTCGAAAAGGTGGCTAAATGTAGTGTAACCAAATCGCTAAATTGGCAGCACTGACTACGTTTTGTAAATTAGCGCCTCTCTGTTCACATCCACGTTGTTAGTGTAAGCAATGCACGTTAGCAGGGACGCCATGACAAATGCATTCAACTTAATTTTATTTTATTTTTAATGTTAAGAATGAAGAATTATTGCAAATATGGATATTCTACATATAATTAATGTTCTCACTTGGAAGAGATGGATAGTGGTATGTCAGCCATGATAAGCTGAGGCTTCCTTTTAGAGCAATGACTTGTATATTTTTCATTGTCTATTTTAAAATCATGTTCAACTAGATGGGGTGGGGGGGGGGGGGGGGGGGATACTAATGATGGGATAATTGACAAAAAGGGCCTCTTTTGCAGGAACAAAGAAATAAGTGAGAGGAATGATTTAATAGCTCTTTTCCAGTCAAGTGGAGTTTTGGATGGGTTACAACAGTTTGGTACACTCCTTCAAGAGGAAAAGCAGCTTACTGAAGGACTAAATGATGTTGCAGCAGACGGGTATAATTTTATTAAAATTTTTTTTGTGCACAGATAACAACTTTGATATTTAATAATCTTAATCAGATTTAGATATTTGAATCATCTGCTGTATCTTTCAGGAAAGAATTGAGCGATTTACATGACAGAAAAGAGCATGTTAGAATTAAGAAACAAAGCCTCATGGCTGAGATAGCGGATTTGAAACGTCGTGGAGAAGAGGTCAAGGATCCCGATGTGGCCGGTAAGGGAAAAATCTGCATCCTGTTGAATTTCTATTTAAAGTTGGTTTTAATATCAGAGTGGTCTTTTCTCTACCAACAGCACAAGATTTGAACCATGCACCAATCACTCGCTCCAAGAAAAACAAAAGCAAATCAAAATAATTATACTTTTATTTGGAAGATGTTGTTTTTAACTTATTTTGCCTATATTGTTTTATAATTAAGTTTTATGCAAATATTTCTGAGAAATATTTCAACTTGACTTCAGTCACATCAGCTGTTTTTAAATGATACCCGAGTATTTTTTTACTACTGACACATTTATGCATTTTCCAACATCGAGCATAAGATGTAAATGTTTTTTTTAATTTTGTAATAAAAATGTTTTATTTCAATGTGGAAACGGATTATTTAATTCCAGGCTAGGGACACTACACAGCACACCATGCATGTCTGAAAAACAAACTTGAATTAAAAAAAAAAAATTAAATCATTTAAAAAAGGCCCCCCAAATTGTACCTACCAGTGCTCACAATGTATGATAATAAACAGTCCTTGCACCAGATTTAAATATTTATTGTTAGACTATGCAGCAGATACACCGGCTTAATGCCGAGCATTGTACGTGTGAAAATAAGACATTTTAAAATGTGGAAAATATTCTGATTAGGTATCAGGAAGTCTGTAAGGGCAGTAGTTGTTTACAAAAGTAGTACTAAATTTATTTATTTATATATATATTTTTTTATACAAAGTGTCCACCTAAAAAAAATAATTAGCTCTCCAAATTCCACCATAATGATCAACATTTAAAATAAAATACAGTGGGCCTAAGTGTTGATCAAAAACAAGGTAGTGGTTTTATTCCTAAAAAGTATATTTAGCATTGTAAGCGAGTGTGTTATTATGCAAATAAGTTAATACTGCTCTTAAAAAAGGAAAAACCTATATAACAATTCAATTAAAATGTACTAAGTGTTGAGAAAAATGTTACCTGAAATAAAAAAAAAAACAGTTCTTGAAGATTGAAAGAAATTGTAACAAAAAGTTAAATATAAATGAAATATACAGGATTTTAAAAACATTTAAACTACAGTAACATGCACAGTGTAAACATTTAACTCGGTGATTCTTCACATAACACTAAAGGAAGCCCGTGTACGACTCGCGGCGTTTGTACCACACTTTAATAATCAATTGGTTTGCAAACAAATGCATGCAATGCATTTTCTGCATAGCTTGTCCTTATTAGGGTCATGGGGAAGATGAAGTCTATCCCAGATGACTTTAGACATTAGGTAGGATACACCCTGACCTGGTCGCCAGACAATTGCAGGGCACATAGAGACAAACCATCATTCACACTCACACCTAAGGACAATTTAGGGTCATCAATGAACCTAACATGCATGCATGACGAACGGTTCCAGCTATTTAGCTGTTTTTCCTAAAATTGGTTAGTTAAAAAGTATCCATTTTTAAAAATTAAATTATCTAATAAAATTGGTGGTGTAGTCATTTATTGTAAATACAACCAAAGGTATTGGTAAAATATTTGACATTTTTGTATTTCTTTAAATATTTGCATAATTGTAATTAAATGGATTATAAAGAAAACAATAAAATGAACTTTTACATGACCTCATCAAGGAATCACCTGTGCCAATCTGTTTTATTTAAAAAATCAAAGTTAAGTAAACCACGAAGTTAATACAAAGAGAAATTATTTCACGTTGGGTTTGTTTCGCATGCCGGCCGATGGTGTCGCTGTTGGATATTCTGCTTTGCACATGACCACCGAACTCAAACGAGGAAGTGATTCCCTGCGTGGACAACTTGACGTCAACGTTGTGTAACTAGTCACCGCTACATTCGTAGAAATATATGGTAAGTCGGTTGGTTTTAAGTGTTTAACCGTATACTATTCTCTTTTAAATATGAATTCATCCGTCAGAAGGAAGCTATTTTTTTAATGTCGAACGTCACCCAGTTAGATATAGTATTCCACGTAGTCATGTAATCGTATTTAATTTGAGCATCGGCTCGCCTCCACTCATTGTTCACTGGATGACTCCAGCTAAACTCTATCAAAACATATTTTTATGACGAAGTGTCTCAAACAGCCCCACACACTAATTCAGGTCAGGGGTGTCAAACACATTTTTGTCGTGGGCCACATTGGAGTTATGGCTTCCCTCGGAGGGCCGTTCTGACTGTGAACCCAGAGCCAAGCAAGTACTGAAGCAGCATTCTGTTTCTGTTCCTAAACCGTGTGAAGAGGTTCCTGAAAATCGGCGTCTCAGGGACATTTAAATCTGGCCTGGAAAAGAAAACAACGTTATTATTAACTGCTGCTTTTTTACAAAGCCATAGTATTTTTGTTTTTATTTTCGCCATCTTGCTTTCATTTAGTGATGTTTAACTTATGTGTTTTGTCATTTTACCATTTGATCTTTTCATTACAACACTAAACAGTTTCATGGTGGGATTTGTTTTTAATCATCTCTTTGCCTCTGTAAAGCACTGTGGATTCTCACAAAATGAATTTACCTTGCCTTAACTATCTCCGCCTTGAATGTCGTTCCAGGTGTTTGACATGAAGCCAGCAAGTCCAGACCACTGCTCCATATTTGACATTTGCTCCCAAGATGAGACCTTAATAAGACTGACAGAAGTAAACGCCGTTCTAAAACAGAGTATTAACGGAGAGCCAAAAACAGAAAGTATAAAGAGTGCTTTATTTGCATATTACGTGTCATGTTAATCATGAACGGTCGTTATGGTTAACCTTCATTGCTTTCAGAGTTTGAGGATAAAGGCTCAGAAGATGTCAGAGAGGTCTTGGACAAAATGGTCTGCTCAGCCTGCAGATGCTCCTTCATTAACCGTGAAGAACAGGTAAACCATTTTACAGTGGAACCTTGGTTTACTAACTATATTGTTGAAGAAAAATATTTTTCAAACTATTTTTGGCTGACCCTAACCCTAAACCTACCCTATATACGATTGCAATAATAATAATAATAATAATAACTACATCTTTTACAGCGCTTTTATCAATATCTAAAAATGTTTAAAATAGGGGCACACAAACAGAAATAGAGACAGGTGAACAAAACCTTAAGCCTCGGTGAATGCGGCTGTGTCAGCAGAGTCTTCCCTCCGCGCAAGGTGAGAAGCCTGCTAGCTCGCGACGGCTCGAGGTCCCAACCGGCGAGTGTTAACCGGACAGCGAGAGGTAAAAGCCTGTCGGGTTCCACCTTTAGCCAAGATACGAGAACACGCTGGTGACCGTGTTAGCCGGACTTTGTGGTCTAATATTTGCCTGTAACCACTTTCCCTTTTCTTGCATGATAACATGCAGTCTGTCACTGTGTGACCACACAGTATTTACATTCACCATGGAAACTGCAAGCCCAAAATGGCCGCCAAATCCCACAGTGCAACGCGTTGGCTTTATTTCTCCATAAGTGTGTTTTCACTTAAGCTTTTATTTTTAAGCGCACACTGATAAAATAAGGAAAATAGAACTTTGTTCTGTGATTGAAGTGGATTAAGTGATTTTCGTTTAATTTCGATAGGAAACAATTCTTTCGTTTGCAAACATTTGGGTTAGTGTCACTAAACCAAGGTTACATTGTACTTTCATACCATCTTAAGCTTTGTTGACATGAGTTCACGTAAAAGGTGTTTTGCCAAAATTTTAGATGGAACACTACAAGCTCGACTGGCATCGGTTTAACTTGAGGCTAAAGATTTCAGTAAAGCCACCAGTTACCGCCGAGGAGTTTGAGAGGAAGACTGGGGCTGGTAAGGAAAATCCTTCAATGTAGCTTACAGTTGGACGTTTTTTTTTCTTCCCCCTACTCCTGCCTACTGTTGTGTCTATGTCACTGCACAGGGGATTTGTCAAGTATCTCAGGTTCAGAGTCTGACTCAGAGGAGGAAAAATCTGATGGGGATGAGGGAGAAACGAGCTGGAACGCCGCCGCTGGTGGGGATAATGACAACTTGGATGACATCGGCTTAATGACAGGAAGGCTCTCCAGCAAAGTAGTGTTCCAGGATTCAGTGGGACAGTACCTGTCAGTTTACCGCTGGATTCTACACGGAAAGGTAAGGCTTCAGACCCTTCTGTATCAGAGGCAATTTCAGTTTCTCCAAGAGAAATACGTAATTTCCTGAAAAGATTTACGAGGCATCACGGTTCACTAGTGGTTAGCACGACCGGCTCACGCTTTTTGGTCTTAATTTTTAAACTCGTATTTTTTATAATTTGGTCAGACAGATGAAGAGCAAGATTTGGAATCCTGTTTAAAGTCCATCACCAAGAGGACATTGTGGATCATCCTCATGACAGGCGGTGGCCATTTTGCTGGCGCTGTATTCCAAGGGTATGCTTGATTTTTCACCTCCTTAGTAGGGATGGGCTTATTCATTGATCAATTGATCATTAAAAAAATATTTCAATTGCTCAGAATGGGCTTGTGATTAATGGTGACTTGAAGCAATTGAGGATGGAAATGGAGTGCACTTAAACCATCAGCGCAGCTGTTGATTCAACAATAGTACAACATGACATCAACTATGGGACGTTTTGCTATATCCATGCCTTAATTCCTCTAGGCACCATCATTCTGCTTAACAACAACGCTGGCATGGAAGGAGGAGTTCAGAATGTTCGGACTACTATATTAATTGATCATTAAAATTTCCCCATAGTTGATTTATCAGGCTGCGTGGTATGCATACTGTCCAATGTTTCCTAACATTGTGGTTTTACCTCCTCAGGAAAGAAGTCCTTCAGCACAAGACCTTCCACCGATACACTGTGCGCGCAAAGAGGGGCACTGCCCAAGGACTCAAGGATTCTCAAAACCGGAGTCACGTGGCAAAATCTGCGGGAGCGGCTCTGAGGCGCCACAACGAAGCAGCGCTAGTCAAGGCAAGAATACACTACAGCCACGAGAACCTCTGGAGTTGCACTGCACTTTTGGTTAAGGTCACACAAAAATCTAAAGTTCGCACCGCCTTCAACATACTTTGTAAGAGTTCCGCTTAGTGAGCGTCTTAAGGATTCATTGTTTTTTGCCGTAGTGACTTTTTTTCTCCCCCTGACTTTTTCTCAACTCAGTGCACATTTTAATACATTCTTACAGGACATTCAGGATCTCTTGGAGGGCTGGGGAGAACACCTAAAAGAAGCATCTGCCATATTCATACGAGCCCCAAGCTACAATAAGACGATCTTCTATGGTGGACGCACGAGTCCGCTGGACAAAAAGGACACCAGGGTTCGCAGCATTCCCTTCCCCACGCGCAGGGCAACCTTTCGAGAAGTGCAGCGGGTACACAATGTGCTTTCCACAGTTCAGGTTTATGGTAAATGGAATTATTACGAACTTGTATGTGTATCACACGGTTTGGTCACACAGATGTGATATGATTTAATAATGATTGACGCAATGTCTTGACCCAGGGAAGGACACTGACATGTCCACTTTCACCAGTGTATCAAAGAAGGCATGGAAAAAGACAGCCCAACCTGCAGTACCACTGAGGACTGAACAAGAGGAAGGTCAGTTTCAAGATCAGAAACCGCTGTCATGACGACGCCATGCACTTCTACCATCTACAACCACAATCATGAATATATTGTTAAATTAATATTTTCCGACAGTGTCAGCCAGAGCTGAGCTCAGTTTTTTATTAGGAAAACAACTACGCAAAGGCTCACTGTGAGTAAATATATACTGAATACAGGACAAATATGAACTTAAAATAAATATTGCAGTCTAAAGTATGAATACGTATATAATTAGCAGTGTTCATAAATGGCATTACACCCGGATGAAGATTGAAAATAATTAGGTGTATATACATATGGAACGTTATTGAAAAGAAAAATAACTGCAAGCTTCCTCACAAGGTTGAGAACATACTCCTTTAAATACTTCAATTATCATAACCCAACAAAAAAAAAATCATTTGGAATTCCTGAATGTATCTGGTGTAAATCATTGTGGTTGTCTACAACAATGCCTTTGTTTATCTTAGTAAAGGTAGAATTTTCTATACAGCTCTTGTATTGCATCTCATGAGATTGTATGGGTGATTGTACACCATCAGTGCTCTTTTAATTACAGCCCGAATGTTCTCTAAAAGAAGGGTCCTGCAGTGTATTGTTAATACCACTACTATTATGAGTGTCTCGTTTGTACCTCAACAGAAGCTATCCAGAGCAGCTCAGATGAGGAGCAAGGAGGTGAGATTCAACTTGAGATGGTGGAGATGACCATTGGAACACGGGACCTCAAGGAGTTTGACATCCAACCCTCTAGACATAATAGGAGGAGGAGGAGGAGAAAGAAAGAGGCGGAGGAGGAAAACAAACATGAAGAAGAGGGTTCGTCTCATCGTGGAAAGTCAAGCAAATTGGTATTAATGAATAGTAATCAAAAACCCATATTCAGAGGTGGGAGAGCTTTTTAACCCAGATGTAGACGTCGTAGGCGAAGAAGATGACACCCCTCAGCAGACTCAACCGAAGAACAAGAATAGGAGGAAGAAACAAGCTGAGGGTGAGTGCACCTGTCAGTGACATTGGTGCACATTTATCAGTTAATATTGGACATAAAAGTGAAAACCTCTAAAGTTGAATTGAAATTTGGAATTAGAAAATTGATGGCCCTTTCATATGGTAGAAATGGTTTTGTTTAGTAGTTCCACTGCATTGGCACACATTGTCCTCCCATAGACGCAGTGGGTGACTCATGGGAGTACAGTCTGAGGGACGCCCTCTTCACAGCCTGCAAGGTTGGGGATGTGGATGCCTTGTGTTGTCTCCTCAATCTTTCCGGAGGACAGCCTCGGGAGCCGTCAGAGGGCAAGGCTGTGGACGGTGCCAGTCCGTTGGCTCTTCTTAATAAGCACATTGACTCTTCGGGGTTCACTTTGCTGCACGTTGCATCAACGGCTGCTCAGAAAGCTGTAGTCAGGCTGCTGCTGGACGCTGGAGCAGACCCAGCATGCAGGTACAAATATAATTCGTTGTACATTCTCAAATGAGTGTTGAGGGGGGGTTAAACATTGTAGAATAAGGCTGTAACATGACCTTCTCCCACAGTGATAACAAAGGGCACACCCCGTATAACGTCAGCCCCGACAAGGACACGAGGACCGTGTTTCGTAAATACATGGGTGACAACCCTGACAAATATGACTACAACAAGGCTCGGGTAAGAGGCTCAGCATGTTGGCTTTGACACGGGCACGCAAATGAGATAGACCTTTAGCATCTGTGCTCCCCAAAGATACCTGGGCCATTAACAGCAGAGATTGAATTGATGAAGACAGAGAAGAAGAAGGCTCAAAAGGCGCTGAAAAAACAACGTGAAAAGACACAGAAGGAGGAGAAGCGGAAACAAGAAATGGAACTGGAGGAAAAGAAAAAGTTTGTGTCTTTATCGGATCGAGAAAAGGTGACTTCTTATGCATGTTTATTTAATACTTGTCTTTATTCCAGCATGTAGTAAATATTTATTTTTAACACCAGAGAGCTTTGGCAGCTGAGAAGAGGTTAGCAGAGCAAGTAGCTGCAACTGGAGCCAGCCTCTCCAATGTCAAGTAAGACATTTGTGACTCCATCCACAAGGTGCCGCACAATGTCCATTTAATGTCAGTTTTGTCCCTTTGTGTTTGTCACCAGGAGGTGCTGGGAGTGTGGAGAGTCTCTGCTGGGCAAAATCCCATTCCAGTACCTGGATTTTTCTTTCTGCACCCCTCGCTGCGTACAAGCACATCGCAAAGCTAATGCTCTAGCAGGAAAAAGCTAACAGACTTTAAAAGTTTGATCACAGTACAAATTTAAAAATCATCTGTATTGTAAAAATACTCTATAAAATATTAAGTTTTGCCCTCATGGGGTAAAACAAAATTGTCATTCCATCATTGTTGGACTGTCAAGTGCTAAACCGTGACGCAGCATTAGAGCCTCACTGAGAAAAAAAAAAAAAAAAAGTTCAATTATGAGGTGAAGTCATACTCTTTAAGAAAAAAATGCAATTCTACAAGAAAAATACTTGGTAACAGCATTAAGTCCCCCCCCCCCAAAAAAAAGACATACCTTTAACAAGTGACCTTGTTGACTGAGAATATACACACACAAAGAAAAAAAAAAAAAAAGAATTTTTAACAGGCAAATTGGTATTTTTTGACAGTAAGTCAAATATGACTTTGGCAATCATGCTATTAGGGTAACAAAATCCTTTATTCTTGTAAGATTACATTTTTTTTTCCCCTCATATACAACTGTTTTCCATTTCACCTCATAATGTTACAACCATTTTCTCAAGGAATTGCGACTATTATCGTAATCTTTTGACTTGATTCTTGGATAGATTTATTTTTCACTATGACCCTAGTCTACAAAACAACAGGGTTAAAGGTAACAAAATCTTTCAAGCTGGATATCAAAAGCATGGTGTGCGTATTATTGTTCCAAACTCAAGTGCCACTACTCATCAGCTGCGGCTTTGAGGAGCGGTCGATCCATGAAGAGCACCCTTAAATGTGCCGGCGCCCCCTCCAGCTCCAGTACTGTGATGTTGTTGGGCAGGGTGGTGCTAAGCAGGGGTCCGGGAACATAAAGGGTCTGCTGCGGGCCCCTGGCTGGCCAGTATCGCCCCAGATTTACACTATTGATCCAAATCTGACCCTAAAAATGTGGAACAAATAAAGTGGATCAAGATGGGAAAACTTTGATTGTATATATTTTTTAACTGTGTGTCACACTACCTTTGTCCAATCATTTAGCTTGAGAAAGGTGTCCCACGCTACACCACTGGGCTGCAATGTTCCCATGTAGAAGGTCGGTCCAAGAGAAGGTCTGCTCGTTTGGTTGGGGAGGTCAACAATGTGAGGCCATCCAGCAGCAACGGCTCCATCAATGTCCAATGGGTACATCTTCCAGTCGGTTAGTACATCTTGGCCCAGGATCAGGTTGCCAAGGAGACCCTGGAATTGATGGAATTGGTCCTTAAAGTCATTGTTACTGTACTCTTGCGTTTTTGGCTTTGAAAAGTTAGAGCCATATTTCCTCAAATAGTGGTCTCCACTGTAACCATGTTTCAATTAGACGAGGAGTACCGTAATTTCTCATGTATAATGTGCAATTTTCCCCCAAAAAATTGTCAATAGTGCGCATTATACATAGGTATAGGGGCAAAGGGAAAAAACTCACATTTTAGAAATGTATACCGCTATCTAGTGGTTATGAAAAAGCTGTACACTTTCATTCCAAAATCCCACCGTCACCTAGAGGTTATGAGAAAGGTGTCCACTTTCATTCCAATATGCCGCCGCCACCTAATGGTTATAAAAAAAGGTGTAGCCCACACTTTCATTCCAATATGACGGCATATATGTAGAGTTGTGCTCATAAGTTTACGTACCCTGGCAGAATTTGTGAAATAGTTTAAATATGACTGAACAACAACCATTATTAATTTCTTTATGGTTATGTTTTGTTTAATGATAATGACGTTAAATTTGAATCCCATTAAAATAAAATTAAATGTAGTTCACCTGGTCCTTCATGTTTTTTCTTAAAGAATTGTTCCCATCTCACAAATTCTGCCTGGGTCATCAAACATATGAGCCCAACTGTGTGTTTTCTAATTTACTAAATAAAAGCAGGGCTGTGAATTTTAAAATAAGAGCAAGTAAATTAAAAAAAAGTATTACGTGTTCAAATAAAGTGCTTAACTTCAGAATTATTCCTTTAAAAAAAAAAAGCAAAAAACAGATGTTTCATATTTTGATCATATGGATAGAAGCAAAATCATGCATTGTAAAAATGCATTATACATGGGTAGGCGGGTTTTCCAGAATTTTGAGGTCAACTTTGGGGTTGCGCATTATACATGAGAAATTACGGTACATCGTCCACTTGTACACACAGCTCTCCTCAATGAGACTTCTCACTTTTTCCCCCTCTGTAAAAAACGATCAAGAGTTTACTGCAGAGCCCATTTGAACTACTTTGCTAACCAAAACATAAGCAGTCGCTCCAATTAATACACATACATGGCTTTCCTCAAGTAAACAGCTCCCTTTTCCCTAAAGGGAAAAAAAAATACTAAATGTAATTCTCAGTTCAAAGACTATCAAGATTTATTACCAGTCTATTTGAACTTTGTTAACCAAAACAGCAGTCCCTAAATGCAAACTCTTGCAGAAACAGGTCTTCCCCTATCTGTAGTTGAGTGAGTAAACACGCCAGGGCACTATATGAGGAAATACTGTACAATATGTGGCAAGTTTACAGTTTTCTACATGACATGAAGATGCAATGACTGTAAATCAGTGTATTGACAGGCTTTCGTCTTCTTAGAACACACACAATATTATTGTAGCGTCTTGCCTTGTAGTCATTGATATGGCTCCCAAAGTTAACTCTGCCCATATTCTCCACAAGGATGTCCACGATGTCCCCCTGCCGTCCAGTGACGTTCATCACCAGTACGGTGTCTCTCTCCAAGAGACCCTGGAAAACCTGTTCACAAATATTTTGACTACAATAACAACATTCAGACTTGATTTGACTTGGTATTGCAACTAAAGTTTATGGTGAGGTCTTACCCCGTTGACGGAAACGTACGCCCGGTCATGAACTCCATTGGTGGGAGAGATGAGCGGCGTGGGCTCAGCGAGGTCCCGGGGTAACGTGGTCTGATACAGAATGTATCCATACAACTGAACACAATAGACGTTTTAGCTCGGAAATACACCAGCATCCTAGGGACTTTTATGGTTGAAGAGGGTCTCCTTTGTGAGTGACACTACCTGTTTGAGGTCCTCAAAAGTCATAGGGTACTTGGAATGAACAGGCCCCGCAGAAAGTGTGTCCAATAGGCTGCTAATGTTGCCCACCTGGGGGAAGAAAATGTTTTCATGGAAGGCAGAGCACCAAAAACAAAATAAATTTTTGAACAACTGTAAACTAGGCTCTTAAAGAGTTTTACAGATCTGATCTAAGAAAGTACGTTTCTTTTAAATGTGTGGGGTGTTTCTTAACTGCAGGGAGTTGTATTTGTCAGTTGGGTGTAAGGTGTTTTAAGTCGGAGCAAAATAATTTTTCAAGCCACAACTCTTGTGTCAATAAAATGTAGTTAAAATCGTTCTGTCCAAATCTTAGGAAACATTCTTTAGGCCACTCAACTGTCAGTGGACATTTTTTCTTCAATTTACTAATTACTGTCAGTGTTGTAATGTTTATCACCGTTTCATTCCGAATGCTTGAAATGTATTTAAAGGTAAACATCAGCTTTACAGATGCCATGTCTGCTCTGAAGGCGCTGCGTGTGCTAAGTGAGAGAAAAAGAAGCAAAAACAGTCAAATATTTGAGGCGTCGCATGCATTTATTATATGGACGACGCACCTGGAAATTGTGCGACATCTACTAGAATGGAGAGCGAATATGGTATTCATTTAAAAATATTTCCTAATGAATGAAAATTGGTGATTGTTTTTTTCAAACTCTAATGGAAACATTCTTGTAAAAACACCTATCCATCATATCAAGTGCATCAATAAATTTTTACCCAATTTCTATCTAAAATAAATGATCTAATATCACATTTTTTTATAGCTGTAAAACAAACATCAAAATGATTAAATAAAACATCTAATGATGAAATATTTCATTCTGTGTAGTAGTAACATTTTGAATTGAACGTGATTGAGATGCACCTGTATATCAAAAATGGCTTCCCGGACATACACAATACATCTTGTGCTTTGGTAAATGACAAATTCAAAATGTTACCTTTCTTAGCATCACAAAGCCATAGGCAAATTTGGGAGTAGCAGGCGGCATGGGTCCAAGGGGAATGGCTTTAAACTGCGGTGAAAGGAAAAAGGGACGCATTTTATGCTTCACTGTGTACATTCATAAACATTTCAATCCGCCGTACCATTTTAATGACGTCTCGGATGGCCAACAGCTTCTCTGTGGGGTCCCCTGCCTCCGATAGCGGGGCGTCATAGTCGTAACTGGTCACCACGGGACGGAAGCTGGTGTCGTGGTCAGCACCTTTGGGATGAAGCGTGACGAGACATGAGTGACAAAAAAAACACGGACGTGATTTTTGAATACTGTAATTAAGAGCAGTGAATTTCAACCGCACCATTCCAGTAGCCAAAGTTGGTCCCACCTTCAAACATGTACCTGGCGGGAAAGGAATTAATTGGAATGCGATTGTTGTCTGTAAATAAACCCTATTCCATAATATATCTTAAATGTCTTAAAGCGTTACCTGTACTAGGCTAGGCCGATTAATTGATTCTATCAATGAATTCAAGTTTATTTGTCAGGATGGTTTTTTGTGTGTGGCTTCCATACTTCATAGCATTTACCTGCTGTCATGCACTGCTTCCACTAACATCATGGCTGCAAACACAGTGGAGCCAAATTGACATTGTAGCTATAGTTACAAACCTTTCTGACAATCTAGTGAGGATTTTTTAAAGTGACTGGCACGTTTAATTTCCACTGAGAAACAGAAAACATAAATGGAATCACATTATTTTCGGAAAAAGAAAGGAACCCGGTGAATGGCAATCGCTAACCAAACCAAAACACTTGTTTGGTATCAGGTGGAATAAGGCCAATCCCAGTAGGGGGGGGGGGGGGGGGAACAGAGAAAAACATTTAAATATTGTCATTTTTTTAAATGACGTGAGAAAAATGCATTACAATTGGAAACTATAAAAAAAACAAAATAGATTTTCAATTAAGGCCACTGCCCAGCCCTAGCCTGTAAAGCCTGTCTGATTTCTTATGGGACACATTGTGTCCAAAATCAAACAAAACGGAGGTCAACCACCTGGAATAGATATTAATTTTACAATGACAACCTATTAAGTGTTTGTGTGGACGTACATGTTGACGTTAGCACCCATGCTTAGCATCTCTGCTAACCCTTTGGTGACCTTCTGAGTATCAACCATGGCATGCTCATCTCCCCAGTGGTCCAACCAGCCAGTGTAATACTCTGAATTGACCTGCAACGTCATCGAGAACGCATTTCACTTCTGTGCTTTTGAACACGTGACTAAAAACTGCAAATAATAATTTTGTATTATAACTAACCAAAGGCCCCACAGGTTCAAACTGCCTTTGCCTGTTGAAGGCTTCAGTTATGTTGTCGCCTGCGGAAAGTCAAACGGTGGGAATTGTGAATTTCTATCAGATACGCTCTACTAATAGTCAATTCTCTGCAAATGTCAACCTGTGCCAAAGTCCACAGTGGCATATAATCCCTCCAGAGTCCCGCATGTCATTTCCTTATCCGTGTTGCCATCAGTGGTAAACAGGACGGGTTCTTTGCCCAGATAATATCGCAGCAGAGTCCGGAGGTGACGCATGTAGTTGTAGTCGCAAGCGTAGTAGCTTCCATACTCGTTCTCAACCTGACGGTGACAGTGGAAGCGACCAGCAGAACGGAGATCCAGGTTCCACTTTATTTGAAAATAAACCTTCAGGGAAACTATTGCAGTTATTCCTTTACCTGGATGCTAATGATGTTTCCGCCATTAATATACAACCAGGGCTTCATTTTGGGGAGGAGGACAGCAAACCAGTTAGTGACTGCCTGTAAAAAATCTGGAGATGAAAAGTAATTTGACACAAGCGAAACAAAAAAAAAGTATTCCCTCACATTTGTATGTTGTACCTTTATCAGCTGAGCGTAGTACAATGTTATTTCTTTGGAGTAACCATGCCGGCAACCCACCCTGTAAGAGACAAATGCGGGTTGAGTTGCTGCCGTAGCAACGGACTTCAGTTGTAACAGAGGACGGTGGTTGAAAGCTTTCAATGTATACCATGGGATGTTTCAAAATTCAATCAAATCAGAGGTTGACCGCAATTGGATTGTGTTGTCTTCTGTACTTTACACTTTTACGGTATGGTAAGAATGCAAATAGCGGTTTTCTCACCATCTCCCACTCGGCACAGATGTACGGGCCTGGGCGCAGGATCACCAAAAGGCCCGTCTGATTGGCCAGATCCAAGAAATACTCCAAATCCCTGTCTCCTGTGAAGTTATGGATCCCCTCGACTGTTTCGTGGAAGTTCCAAGGGACGTATCTGCATGTGGAGCAGAATAATTTTTTTTTAAAAAACAACAAAAATTTTGATAGTCAGACATAATTGACCTCTAAGATGTTTGTGATTCTTCAGGCTCACATTTGGATGGCGTTGAGTCCCGTCATGTACATCTTGAGCAGCCGATCCTTCCAGTAGAAACGTGGGATTCGGGAGTAGTGAATACTGCCTGAGATGTACTGAAAGGGTTGTCCATCTTTTAGGAAACAATTGTTTTTATAGTCTATAGTGAAGGATCGCTCAGCCGACACCTGCAAGACAAAAACATGTTATGATACTTCCATTTACTGCATTATAGGGCTGGGCGATTCATCGATTTTTAGCAAATAATTTTCCGTTTGTCAGCGGCTCGCGATTGCAATTGCGGAATCAATCACACTGAACGTTGCCGAAGACACGGTACCCACAAAGCGGCAAATTTATCGACGTTAGACACTTTTGACCCAAGGTATGTGCTTCCAAATATTTTACAGAGGCACGAAGCAAGAAAATAGCGTGTGAGAGTTATATGGGGGTGCGGTGTAAGTCTTGGACAATAGACATGCGCCAGCCAGATCAGGCAGTTTGACGGCTCATTTTATGATGTTAAAATGTTGAACGTTCATTAATAATTGTCTTCACATACAGTACTGTGACTTATCACTCAGAGTACAAACCCGCACAACCTATTTTGACCAAGTAAGGAATTATTGTAGTTGTTTTGATAAAAGGCACATTTTTTCCCCAAGCGGAAGCACTTACTTTCCTGCTACATGTGGAGAAGAAGAGGGTTATTAAAACAACAAAAGGCACTGGTATTTCCATTTTTTTGGGTTAATGCTTGGAGGAGTTTGTCTGGTGTCAGGGGCACTAAAGCAAATCATAGAAGAGGGAGGGGAAACAATGGTCAACTTGTATTGAATAACGTCATTATCATTTGCTTTTTATATATGCAAGGGTACGAAAAATAGGTTTTCAAGAGCATATCGCCCGTTTCTCTTTTTTTTCTTCAATATTTTTCAGCAACACCTGCACAATATGAGAGAGCAGAGTGGCAGTGTCAACCAAAAATGAGCTCAATTAGTTGAATAGTGGCACATTTTTGATACAACCAGATAAGACCAAATAATGTACAGTGTAGAAATGACTAAGTTCCAACATTGTTATAAACACAGAGGTGGGACAAAGTAATGAATATTATTGACCTAATTGATGGGTTCTTTTGAGCATTTAATAAAGAAGTCTACACGTCGTGTTTTCGATCTTACCCCGTGGGGAGAAGAACTTGCACAGCTCGCTGCCACGAAGAACAAGACACTCGCCGCGTACATTTCGCCGTCTCCCACTACACAAGCTAAAACATGTACTTTGCTAGTGTGTTAAACATTATCGTGTGTTTAGCGCACTGTAGACTCAGCCATTTAAAAAGTATGAACGTTCCCGTTTGCTGTTATCGAACGGGACCATGCGCCATCATGTGACGTACCGTACGTACGATGGTGGGCGTCAACGCCGGCGCCATATTGGATGTGGCAAATCGCGTTTGACATCTCTAGAGAGATTGGAGTCATAGAGCAGAAAATCTAATATGTACTATATTTTTGCAACCTGTTGATGATCAATGTGTATCTTCTGTATGTTCAGGATACACAGTCAATAAAACACCAAACCAACGTATGTATTGTAATGTTTGCTTGAGAGCGCGACAGAATGTAACATGTAAATATGTGTATTTATTAGATTGAAAGGTACACATTTGTTTCCCAAATATGTTACTTTGTATGTGAATGGGCCGCAGTAACATTGTGCACTTTGTAGTTTGTCGCTTCACGAAGTTCTGTCAATTGACTTGCATTAGTTTACGGGGCAGATCTGCCACAATGAAGATGGCCGACAGGCTTACGTATCCCAGCAACGGGCCTGCACAGTTTTTATTATTCCCCCCCCCGTGTTAAAATATTTCAAATGCTCTACAACTTTCTACCTTACCGACTATACTTATGATGGAATTGATATCAGATAATACCACACTTGTACATTACCAAAACCTTGTGATGAGAGTGGCTTACCCTTCAAGGGCACAAGATGGCGCTGCAGTGAAGCTGGTAACGTTACATGAGTTTGCAATTAATAAACAATAATACATGAAATGGCAAGAGACAAGCACGAATAGAAACGTGTAAAATGACTCCTCAGCCGGGGATCCACGACATATTTTTCGGATGGTGACTCATCAATGTAGTAGACGTCATCAATTTCTTATGCATGGTGTGATGTGTGGGGAGGAACCTGTGACAAAGGGTAATCACATAAAAGTAATATAGAAAGTATAGTATGCATTACCTTCCAACTTTCTAGTTTACCGTCTTTCACCGAATCCCCTCAATTTGTTTTCCGAGAAAAGCGCCTGGCACTGATTAATAATTCAATTTATGTGTGCCCGTGTTTCACCTTTATTACAGCTGCATTTCATCATACATTTTACTACCAATGATTGGACTTGGAAAAAATGGTTGCAGCTCCTGTCATTAGAGGAAGAGCTGTTGCTGGGTGTGATTCCCAGTTCTCAAACTTGCCAGCAAGGCCCATTTATCTTTTGTCGTTGTTCGTTAAAAAACAAAAACAAACAAAAATCAGGATGAACTCTTAAGACCCTGCCCTTCATTCATTTAAATGGACTTTAAATATAATGTTTCCTTTACCCAAAGGCCCTCTCATACTGCAAGAACTTTACCCCAGATCAACCTTGAATGTTTGGCTTTAGCATAAAATATTCCCATAGATATGAATGGACAGTCAATAATCTCCATGATAAAAAGTTTATTAAAAAGGTACAATGCTTAAAGTAACATTTGAACTCATCATCGTAAAAAATAGTAAAATAAAACGTGTTCTCATAACATTAAGGGGACTTTTTTGTTTTTATACAAAAAGTGTATTTTTCATGAAATCGATATTTTTGTCCAAATTCATTTTTGTATGACCTTAGGGCATAGTTTTTGGGACTCCTTTAATCCATCGTGGTAATTAAAACGTGTTATGAATTTTGCTGTTCAGCCCTCGTTAGACAACAGCAAGTTGTGCAAAACGTACTGAAACACAGAACAGTTAGACGTGCATTCAAAAGTTTAGAGAAGGTCAAATAAATTAAGTTCACTTGTAAAGGTTAGTGTATCTTATGTCTATTCTGAAGTTTCATCCAAAAGCCCAATATCCCTAACTTTTTGAGTAGTGTAGGTTACTATAAAAATACAAAAATGTCAGTTCAAATGACCAAGCAATGTTTTCTTATTTTAGAATCAAAGATAAGACATACAACCTCAGTGAATCCATCCAAATAAAAATGAGTGATGATACAGTAGGTTTAACACTCTTCATGATTATTGTGGTTGTTTTCCGCGTTGGTGACTGTTTGATTGGGCTGACTTGCCATCATGCCACGAAAACATGCCTGCTCTATTTCATTCTGGACTACAACTAATGTCCACGGATCTTGTATTTTCCTCAGTTTGAATACAATGTTTTTACCGAAGATTTCAAGTTCATCATCTTTTTTGTCCATCTCCAGAGTTTTCTTCACTGACTTGAGAAAATCCACGGAAATTTCTGCTTGAGTTTCTGTTTGTTGTGAGTCGAGTTGCCCTATTGGTGCTTCGATTTCGGCCGCCTCTGAAAGAATCCCCGCTGACGCGTTCAAGCCCGCCTTCACCGATTCCGTCTCTACAGTCACCGATTCCATCTCCACCTTTACCGATTCCATCTCCACCTTTACCGATTCCATCTCCACCTTTACCGATTCACTCTCAATTAGTTCTAGATGGTCGTCACCGTTTTCTTCAATTTCAACCTGAAATAGAAACATATATTCAATAGGGGTGCAACAGTGCAGGTAACCCACAGTACAGTCCGTACCTCAGTTTTTGGGCTATGGTTTTGGTTCAACTGTGTGGAAAAAGAAACACTTTCTCCCGAACTTATCTCTTTATTTAGCTTGTTAAACAAATTACAGTATCACGAGGGTACTAATTTATATTATCCAACACTTTAATTCACGTCAAGTTATTAAACAAAAGGTAAACTGCTTCTTATTACTTAGACTACTTTTATACACCATACAGTAGTACATGTATAAAAACAAACATTTAAGTTTTTTTACGTTTGCAAGTGCCTCTTAGCCTTCCACTACTGGCATACACTATACAGTAGTATAAAATGAGAGAAACAATTTCGAAAGAAAAATTGTACATAACTCAAAAATAGCTTGTGGTTTGCCCATTTTAAATGAACCCAAGAATACTTCAGTATATGCTACTGTACAGGGTTCCTCTACATATTTGTGAATTCACATATTTGGCAGATTTTCAGAGGAAATGAGTCGCTGTTTTTGTGCTCACGTTAGCGTCCCATCTGTCTAAAAATATCACTGGCGCATTCTTGTTGCCAAGCAACGATATTGACGTGAGGACTTTAACATCATTTAGTCAGGCCATAGCCCGGTCTAATATAAAAGTAGTGCTTTGCTGACATCTTTTGGCATCTGCAGCCAATTGTGAACCGTTTTTAGCAGGGCTCAATTACTCGCGGTTTCCCACTAATCGTAGCAGGGTTCGCATAATGGGAAACTGCCAATATCGTTTCAATAGACGTCATTATTTTTTTAGTGTGCCAGTATAACATTTCAATGTGTATGCCGTTGTACTGAGAAGGCGGCACAAAAATGCCCAGCTTTTGTGCATGGTACTTATTCATTCCATATATTTCAGATAATTCCACGCTTAACCTAGTCCACCACCATTTTTTTCCCCAACCCATTAAGTGGCCCTATTGAATAGCACAGAGAAGCTCAGAATCATAGCGCGACTATAATTTCTCCAATATTGTCCGTCATCTGTGTAAAATAAAAGCTAGCTTTTAAGGTACATTTATGCACAGCTATCATGGAGGATTTACTGCATAAAACGAGGCTCAATAGCTGTAGCTTGATTAATGTCTTGTTCTTGAATGTGAGATTTATTGCATTATATTGTCAATTTAAAAAATATGTAACTTGGTCCTCAAAATGTTTTTTTTTTTTTTAATGCATTGGGAACGTTGTGACAATCCTTGTATGCTGTACTATATTCATTATATGTGCAATCCAATGCAATAACCTTTGAGTTGAGTTCACTGCCACCATAGAGCGCTCGTATCGTATCGCCATATTTTGCTCGCAAGTCAAAGCACAAAATCGTGCGAACCGCGGCTTCTATCTTGAAAAACCTCTAAGTTTGACTTAACCCTCCAAGGTTCTAGAGGCGGCAATAATACATCTGTAGATGTACAAAATACACACACTTGGCCATGAATCCCCGGCACTCACTCCCTCCCTCCATCATCCTGGCACGCGATAATGTGGTAAATATTACAGTCGGTGCAGCCTTCACATTGCACGTATACGGGGGACTGCAAAGGGCGGCTGTGCGCAGCAGTATAGTGAGCCTTCATGCATACATACGACCTGTTTAACGTGATCATTGCATTGCCACTGGCTCATATGCAACATGAGATTCCTTTTTATTTATTTATTTTTGGGGGGTGGAACCAACCCCAAAAACATTTATCCACACTTACTCAATTACTTTTTTTGGGTAACCCTCCCCCCCGCAGTGACCCGGTCTCTATCCCCCCCCCACTGTACTGCTGGACCAATGGCCTTGATAGCTTCCATTGCCATGACGACCTGGGGCTGAGCCAGAAGTTTGTGACTAGAGTGCTTTCTACTAGAGAGCAGAAAGTGAGGAACGACAACTTCCCAGAACAATCTGCGAATCCAACAAAACCCAATGCTTTTACAAGTGCTGCCGCCATGACCAGATTAACTAATGTGTTGTACTGGATTTTAAAAAATTAAGACAAAACCAAAATTAATATACAGTTTGAATAGTTAATTCAGTGCTTCTTTCACATATCACTAGAGGGAGCCTGTGTATTAATAGCGGTACATGTACCACATGGAGGGTCACTGGACTAATCAAAGAGCAGGAACGGCGCTTCTTGTAATAGGAAGGCTGTGGGATAAACCGTGAGCGCGAGAATGCACAGATTGACGTGTGTCGCATGTGTGTTCGCATCCAAGAGGAAAATTAATAAACTGAAGGAATAATTCACACAGAGGAATGCAGGACAGGGTGTGGCGAAATAGAGATATGCCGGGGTGATAAAGAGTAATGAAAAAGTGCACGAGTGGGAGAGATCTGACTTGATGGATGGCTCGTGTGAGTAATAATATGTCGTCGAGAGGGAGGGCGAAACAGAGCGAAAGCGTGGCCGATGCAGGGTGATGTACGATGGCAGCTGTGGGTAGAGGGATGGTGCAGCAAGCTAGATGAGAGCAAGGAAAAGAAAGTCATGGCAACAAAATGGCGAAAGGACGACAGATGCAGGATTACCCTCCCGCCCCAAACAATGACATTAGGGCTGTCATTATCAAAAACTTGTTAGAATCGATAATCCTATAGATATTTGTCGCGTAATTGCACCGCCCCCCCAAAAAAAATCTATATATTTTTTTAAACAACTAATATGTATTTTAGTGTAATTTATTAGGGCTGGACTTCTATCCTTAAAGTGCGTATGTTGGTACTGTGCATGGTATAAACTGTGTACAGAATTTGAGACAACGAAATCAGCCTTTGCTAAATGGTTAGCATTCGCGATGAGCATTAGTGATTACCATTTTAGGTAAAAAAAACAAACCCCGCAAAAAAACTACCATTCAGCTCACTCATACATCTACATTACACATCCACTAGAGCCTTAATCACTTATAGACCCTCCTCTGTTGTTTTTGGCAATGTTTTTCACGGGCCCAACAGTGCGTCAGTCTACAACAAATGTCCGTGCGGTAAAAAAGGTTCCGGACGCATCTATGCTTTGATTAATATTTTTTATTGCCTCGAGGCAGAAATGTTTGCGTCAACCAATTTTTGTGGTCGACTTAGCAGAATTTTTTCCCACAGCCCTCTACGATAATACATTTTCCAATATAAAATACCAACAAATACATTTTTGTTTACCAGTATAACACGAGCAACTTGCATGCGCAAATTAAAATTTTAGGAATATTTTGTCACATCAGCAAGCCTTCAGGGAAAAAAGTGGTAATGCACCACTTAAACCTGCTTCCTTGAAATACAGTGGTGCCTTACGACTGACCAGTTTTTTTTTTTTTTTTTTAAAGATACAAGCCATTGTTTGGCTGATTATTTGCCTTGACTTGCGTGCCATATGGCGGCAGTCAGCTCAACTAATTCCACAACAAGTAGCAGTTTGGCAGGCACAATTAGTCAACAATTCTTCAAAAAGGCTTCAAGCTGTTTATTGCCACTCCCAACTGAAGTTTACTGTCAAAATAAACAAAATAAGAATTACACATCTTTAAAAGAACCAAATAGCTATAACCTTTATAAAATCTGTTTGGCTTAATGCTAACAATAAATTCAAAACACCATAGAGGAGCTAATAAATAGCACTGGTGTTGCAGTGTTATAAGCAATTAAGCAATATATACTTGAACACAAATGGTGGAGAAACACACCCTTCTTCCAACTAAGGATAATTTGCTAGAACCAGCGTAAACAAATAACGTGCAAAGAATAAAGGAGCAACAATCAACGCCAAGAGAAATACTAAAAGCGCACAGAAAAAAACTTGGATACCCTGAAAAGTGGAAACCGGGTGAGAGTGCAGTCCTTTGAGCCTCATGGAGTCTGGAAAACAGCACAGGTGGTGAGACCTGCAGACCACAGACCTTATGAGATGAAGCTGGAATCGAAAGGTGTTTTGGAGGAGGAATCGACGCCACCTCAGACGCGCCCATGGCACAACATCCACACATACTCAGAGAGGGACTAATTGGACCACACCAAGAGCGGACACAGCGCAGCATTGTCATACTGAGGACTAGGTTTGGGTATCGAGAATCGATTGGAACCGGGACTCGCGTTCCGGTTCCCCCGGAACCGTTCAAATGTAAACATTTTGGTTCCCAGTTTCGATGCCTAGTCCTCCAGCCGCGAAGAAGAAGTGACGAAAAGCAACGAAGAATAACACGCACAATGATGTGCTTGTGCCCAACGGAGAGTGTCTCTTAACTTTGTTAAAATTAAAATCGCCTCAGTGCAACACTTGACAGCTAACAAGGTAAACGGTTGCTTGCACTTTTGCACTAATGGTTTTTAACGTTTATTTTAGTCTTCAAACCAACGTAAGCGGCGATGACAAAAATAAAATAAAATAAAAAAAGCTTAACATGGGGCTAAAACGTCACCGTAACAACTTTACATCACAATGAATCAGGACAAAATTCACATAAACAGTATCACAAACAACCTTCTGGCACAATCGGTGGGTAGGGAAAGGAATCAGTGTTTTATAGCAGTTTGTTCCATCCATTAAAATTATTATTTATTCTTTTTTTAAAAGAATCGGAATCGAGAATCGTTTGGACTGGATTTGAACTACGGAACCGGAATCACTTAAATTCAAACGATGCTCAACCCTACTGAGGACCGACCCAAAGTCTGCACCAGATCAGGCCGTCAGGTGTGTTCAGGCCTAATTCTTTGACATATTGCACATGGTGAGGACATTGGAGATTTGGAAATTTTGTAATGGGGGGGGGGGGAATATTTTTTTTGCACATCAGCATTTGCCGTTTTATTTTTTTTTTTTTTTTTAAATCCAACGGCCAAGAAGAGATTAATTTAAAATTGAGTAAAGGCAACTGTGTTTATTTAAAATTTCAGTTAACTTTATGAGAGATGCTGCTGACCTTGTTTGCACTTAAAACAAAAGATAAGTGAAATAGTAACATTTCAGTTAAATTGAAATTTTGAAAAACCCAATTAACTGTAGAAATCTTTAAGGATCTATTTATTTAACATATTTGACTTTATAAAACAAGCTGCCGACCCTGAGAAACCCCTGCACTTATTAGAATTTTAAAACAAAGGTGTCTATTGCCTAAGATTGAACAAACTAACGTTTTACAAATCTGAAAAGCTGTTTAATATACATGTTTCAAAGCATTTAAATTAAGTGTTTGAGTTTGTAATTTTAAAATTTTGACGTTAATATTTTGCAAATGAATATTGGCTCCAAATATTAGTTATTGGCCTCCGTGACTACGAATAATCGGTATCGGCCCTGACAAACCCATATCAGTCTTTTATTTATTTAAAACTGAATGTTGAAAAGCCTCCCATTATATTTGAATGGGGACAAAAATGGGTTTTAAATTTGATCCAGATTTGTTGAAACGCAATGACTATATTTAACGCAATATTTGGGCTTGCATGGATACTGATAATGGGCGGCGGCAGCAGCTCAGTCTGTAAGGCCTTGGGCTTTGGAGTCAGAAAATACGGATTTGAGCCCCACTATGGACAGAAGAGATTCTAGTCTGCCTGCTGGCTATGGCAAAGATGCCCTTGAGCGGGACATCATCCCCACTACCCCAGCTCAAGTGGTGCAGCACTCTTTGCACACCTCTTTCCCCTCTGAATCTCTCCTTGCATACCTGCGTTTGTGAGATCTGGTTCTGTGTGTGGTCTGCAACACAAATGTACATAGAGTGGGAGTTGACGTTCCCCTTGAGAGACATGTTTCTGTATAATAAAATCTAAAAATAAGTGACACTGTATTATGGATAAGTTTTGTTTTCAAGAAAATGCTTTAAAAAAATTTAAGACATCACAACAGGATTGCTAGCGTTAATGTTGGCCCGGGGACCTGTTAGAGCGGCGACACCACTCTCTACAGGAAGTGACGTATCTGTATATATTACGAGTTGTAACATACTTGTTGGCCATGTGACACAAACACAATTTAACCAAATGCCAAATGTTAAATGCTTTAACCGTCCATTCCGTATGGTTAGGTACAACAGAATGAAAAATGGTAAGGGGGCGGCGGTTTTTCGCTATCCACACATAATAAAGGAATCGGTTACCCTGTCACTCACACGTTTTGTTGTCCGCCCACGAACACCAAACACCGGCAGCGTCGACTGGCTAGAACCCGTGGAGGTAACTTCAGCAGGGTGTTTGGCTCTCAGATGATACGCCAAGGACGTACTACTTCTATGATATTTGAATTCGACTCTGCAAAATGCGCAAATTACTTTAGATTTATCCAGCGAGCCGTCGGGAAACTTTTTAAAGTAAAACTTTCCACCTAAAAGCCCCCTGCCCATCTTCGTGCCCGTGATAACGTAATTGTTGTCGTAGTCTTCTTCTTCGTCGTCTTCTTCTTCTTTGTTGTTTAACGGCAGTTTGCAAACCATGATAGAGCATTACCGCCACCTAACGATCTCCAATTATTACTGCTTTGGTTTACAATCTGAATTGTTCGTTGTCATTTTTTTTTTTGTTTTTTTTTTTGAATACAGCATTTACACGTTGACAACTGCGACTTGTAACAATAGCAAGGCCAACTGTAGTTGGCGCTCTTAATCACATTGTTAGCTGCATATTATTTCCCAAAAATATCTGCAGGGCTGTCAAGCTGATAAAAAAATAATAACGAAATGAGAATATCATAAATTTATCTTTGAAATTATGAAAGCAGTACCCTGAGACTTATTACTTTTCAGCGATTTCCCTCTTTATCAACAGGAATTCTGATATCAGATTGACTAAGGCAATAATCCACACACTTTCCATCACAGCCTCCTGGCAATAAGCAATCTTTATTATCAGAGCAGTCATCCAGAACACAGAGCTGAACCTGATATCTGCCTATTTGGAAAATATACTGTACGTATACTGAAGCATTGTTGGGAAATGGTCCAGTATCCACCTAATAAAGGCTGGGTTGTAATTTCACACAATTCCATTTTAGTAACAAACTATTATTAAGGTCTGAGCACAAGGAAACGCAAAGGTCCTGCTGAAATCGCTTTGTTCATTCTTTTGACTAATTAATCACCTTTTGGGACCCTCGAGATGACCAAAAACTCATCAAGCGCATGTATCCTGTTGAAATGTACTCTATACAGTATATTTTCGGAGTCCGCAAGATGATGACCTTTCAAAACTCACACTTTACCCCGTCTACAAACAAAACAAAAATTAGCCCCTCGCATCAGTTTTGCTGATGTACACAGGATTTGTCAGACATATCTATCATAGCAAGACACACGAAAAAGTAAAAAATGAACAGCATGTTGCCCATTTTTGTTTGAAGTCCACTATAATATTTTAGGCTAATTAAGGGGCCTGTACTTTGACAAACCTCTGAGGGAATTTGCCCAAATATGCCCCAATCGGAAGTACATTTCCTTGACGGGTGTTTCCCCAACCTTTATTGAGCCAAGACACCCTTTTTTTTTTTTACATCAGAAAAATATCACGGCACACCACTGTAGAAAAATTTCACAAAAAGTATGGTTACTGAAAAAACGATGATCTGATCTGGATTTACTCACAAATGTACTTGCTCGGTGTGAAATGTGGGCCTGTTTTATCGAACACAAAGCTGATAGAGTCGCAGGAAGCCATGACTTATTCTGTTGGATGTATGGCAACAGGTGGACACAGGTCTTTTGTACCTTCTGCCAATGAACAATAAATTGTTCTGCCTGTCGGATGGGAAGGAAAAAAAAAAAAAAAAGCCAAGAAACACCAGCCGTGACCGTGTGGCCTAACTGATAAGGCGTCTGACTTCGGATCAGAAGATTGAGGGTCCCTCAATCTACCCTTCCTAGTATACTGTCTGTGATAATCACATTAATCACTATTTATTTAATCATGAGTGGACCCGTTTCGATGTTACTAGTTGCACTGGCGTTTCAAATATACTCACCCCCTGACCTTATTCGGCATCGGTTTCAAATCGCACGGAGGCTGCGCTAGTATTATGGTTAATTTTATGAGAGCCAGCATATTGGATACATTTTATTAGGAGGTAGCATTTGATGGCATCCAGTCATCCTAAATGATGACTAACAGCTCTTGCATCCTGTTGGTGGTTGGCAGGGAGTGAGAACGTGCGAGGGGGAGGATTCCCACGACGGGGCGGCTCGTGCCAACCGCCTGAGAGCAAGCAGCTGCCTCACGCGCCGTACGTGGTTTACCTGTCACCTGCCAGGTCGTCGTAGCCATTGCGAACCAGAACCTTGCTGTGAGACAACAGTGATAACCCCTCGATGGCTCGCATCTCAAGAAACTCGTATGTCGGCTTTATGTCTCCTTGAAAATAGTCCATTATCTTGTCACTCCATCGTATCGTAACAAGCGAGAAAAGCAGCAAAACATTTTTTTTTATCATAATCACAGCAAGATTATGGTAAAATCATCAAACGCCAACGCGTACGTCAGCAAGTGGTGAGTTTAAATGAAAGCCTAATTAAGCAAGAGGATGTGGTGACGAGGGCGCTGAAGCTGCTCACAAGTTTGAAGAGAACCGAGTTCGACTGAAACAGGCTAGCAGAAACAAGTTGGGGGACGAGGGGTGCAGGAAGTAGATTTCACACACACAGCACCACGCACCAGTGCGACGTCCATGTCATGTGGCTGTCTAAGCGCCAACTTCAAAGACTCGCTCAGTTTGCTGTGGCTTCTCTAAAACGCATCACTGCTTGAGCTAACGTTGCGGTTTCACGGTACAGACGTCAAGACGATCGCTGACTGAAATAGATTCAACACTGTGAATGCCTTGCTGAACAGGAAGCAGCGCCACGTCTACGTAGTAGCACATTTAAAGTTTATACAAGGATGCTACTACTTTAAAACACAAAGGCATTGACATAATGTAGAGTTGCCTCTAGAAAAAGTAGATAAGGGATGAGTCAAATTACAGTTGACACTTATAGCAGTGAAAGAGTCATTAGATGTAGACAATGCTTTCAAGCATTTTCTATTATTGCTGTGAGATACAAATCATTCTCTATAGGGTTTAGGTCAGCAAACCAGTCATCAATTTCTACATAAAGCTCGTCAACAGACAGAAGCATGAAGTGCTCTAAAATCTCCTGGTACATGACTAAATTGACTTACTTTGGATTTGCCTCAGTAAAATCCTGGTCCAGCTAACCCAAGTTTTCGAATCGTGTGAGTGACAGGGCGTGAGCTGTGGTCGACAGCAGCTCCTGTGTGAGTGTTCATCGTGTTTATGAGTTTTACTGTCCTTTGGGCATCCAGTAACAGAGGTGAGTGTAAGTCATATATGGGCAAGTCAAAAGTAAGTCTCAAGTATTAACCTCAAGTAAGTAGTTTCAAGCAAGTCCCGGTATGCTGTGGCAAAAATCAAGCAAGTCAAGTCAAATCCCTATTACGTTTTGCAGCTTTACATCGTGGTGCACAAACTGTTGAATTCTTTACATTCCATTTAATTATCTCATTACTCTGTTTTTATAATATCATTAGTGAATTATAGTGTTTTTTTCCCCCCACCACTGTATAATCCACTGTATAAACGTCCGCTTAAAAATTCCCAATCTAGCAGGGACGTGAAAGACGAATGACGATATTGCTCGGCAACACAATAAATAAAATTGCTACAGCAATGAGCTTCTGTGACTTTATCTGTGCATCTTCAGCACAAGTCAGCCGTTTCCCCCACCGACTGCGGTTATTATTTACTGAATCTCAGAGATTTGTGGCATTTACAGTATAGGGCACACATAATGAATTCCCGCATTTTCGCGACCATAAGGCGCACCGTATTATTGGGCGCAGGCACGGTAAAACCTATGCTAGCTTAAAACATACGGTAGCATGCATGCATGCACGCTAAAAAAAAACATACGCCCCGTTGTGCGTATCGCTACCATGCTGGTCCCCTTATTCTCTACAGTGTGGTTCACCGGGATGTCGAAAGTGAGCGGTACCTCGTCCATGTTGGTGATGTGGTTGGGCTGGATGCGTTTGTCGGCAATTTTTTTCCTGCAGGAGGAGCGGAAGATGGCCAGCTTGTCCTTGTAACCCGCCGGAAGTTGCTGCGCCACGGTGGTCCTTGCCCGGACGAATAGATGGCGCCGTTTCATAAATCGAAAGCACCAAGACGGACCTCCTTGAAAATGTTCGATTTTCATTTCTTCTGCAAGCGTTATTGCCCTCCGTCGAATGGTGACTGGAGAGACGTTTCTCCCGGCTGTTCGTTGCTCATTAATCCATCGCTCGAGTTGGTCTTCCAACTCAGGCCACCTCGCCTTGTTTCCGCGGAAACTCAGCTTGGTCTTCTTGACTTGGCGAAGCTCGTTTTCCTGCTTCCTCCACTTGCGAACCATGGATTCGTTGATCTTGAATTCTCTCGCGGCTGCTCGATTCCCATGTTCCTCCGCGTAACTGATAGCTCGCAGTTTAAGCTGTGCTTCGTAAGCGTGTCTCTTCGTAGGCGCCATTTTCGGGAGAGTCCTTAGCCAAACCGATGTTGTTTTGCACAATGTACATAGGCGCGCTATATAGCTACTGGGGGCGTGGCTTTAACGTCCTCCGTCACGCGCACGCTTCCCCCTTTAACGTCCGCATGCTGTCCTCAGTCACGTCCGCCTTTCCTCTATATAAGCAGCGTGTCGCCAGGAGATGCTCTCAGTGGAGCGCTCAAAGCAATCACACAACAACGCATTATAAGGCACCCAGTCCATTTTGGAGAAAATGTAAGACTTTGAGTGTGCTTTATGGTGAAAATACAGTAGTCCAGCCCTAACACTACTCCTACCTAGTGCCGCTTGATGTTGAATAAAAAACAATGATGTTAAAAATGTTAAATGATTTGAAATTCTAAGATGCTGGATTTTCAAAATAAAAAAAAAGATGAAGCTTTTGGCCCTGGATTCCTCGACTCACCCTGTAGGCCTACGATTCTTCTGTCTCAGCATGTTGAGGCCCCCACAAATGCAGCAGCCAGCGTAAACAGGTGGCTCATCAGATTCCTATCAATGCAGGGGAGGGAGGCGACTAAACACTAAAACCACAGCTGAAGATGTTTTGCGATGGTGTGCTGCGATACAAACCTCAGGCGTGTGGTTTGGCGGGGGCGAGTTTCTGGAGTCTGTTTACTTTGCAGAAAACTGTATTCCTTCAGATGTCAATTTTCACAAAACAAGCAAAGTATGTGTGTACTCTATTTCGACTTTTTGTCAGATTTTAATCGTTTGTCTGTTTTAGCTGTTTCAGCTTGTCCTTTTGATTTGATGTCCTTGTCACTATCATCGGGTGGCATCGGGTGAGATTTTACAACTTATCTATCAGTTAACACAATCTTGGGCACCCAAACATTATCATAAGAAAACAAGCAAAAAGTGTTGGTGGTAACCGAGGTAACCAAAGCCTTCTCTGCACCTCCTCGTAAGTTGAAAGTTTACAGGTAGAAGATGACAACAGGGGGACAGGCAATCTGAAAACAATCATCATAATTTTTCCACACAGACTAATGTTACTGGAGACTCGCGCCACCACTCTGTGTAGAACAAGTTGGCGCAATGGTGGCGAGGCAGGAGGAGTGTGTAAAAGACAGTTCAATAAGATAAAGTGTGATGTATCTACTGCAAAGCAAAAATAAACAGCATAGTACAACAGCACGTCTACGATCGCCAACTCAAGGTATCGATGTTAGCTAATTTAATGTAGCCTACCACCAGGGCTCGACATAAACTTTTTTGCTCGCCAGCCACTGTGGCTACTGGTTTCCCAGAGTTACTAGCCACTCAGCATTTTAACCGGCCACAATTTTATGTTGTACTGTATGTAAAATTTTCCCAAACGAAATACATTTGTCCTGATAGAACTTCTTCCGGAATGAAATACATTCGTCGACGGAAACATTTTCCTGATTGAAATACATTAGTCAACGGGAACTTTTTTCACGGCCCCAAGTGGACAACAGTAATACTTGCAACTCATATGCACAGTTTGTCGTTTAATAAAGCAATATCAATTTGTATCCGATTACTCGATTATGTGATAGGATAATCAGTACAGCAATTAATTCAAAACATATTCGATAGCTGCAGTTCTAGTATTCGTGGTTTAGGACAGTGATTCCCAACCAGGGTGATAAATCACCAAAGTTGCTGTGGGAAATGATCCAATTTCACCTAATTTGTCGGAAAATTATAATTTATGACTTCAAAATATACCTTTGTTCATGTATCTATGCCAGTGACGTGTAGTACCAGGCCGAACAATAAATGGTCTTCTATTAGATGTCAGAAGGTACAGTAAACCTGTGTACGAATTAAACTCGCTAGTCAAGGTACCGGTACGGTACCTCAGTTTACAACTCAAAGAAGATGCTGCCCGACCTGCCGTCTGATGTTGTGAACATCCTGTGTGCAGTCGGAAGCCCTCCTCCCTCCTCCCGCCGCTCAACTCCTCCTCTTCCTCGGTGACGAGAAGAGCTGTCAGCTGCAGTGAAATCATCTGAAAAGACGAAAGAGACATCAGACGAGATGCTCCTTGGCCGCTGGATGGTCGCGGCGGCGCCGCCGCCGCTGCTGTTGTTGCCAACGCTGCCGATGCTGTTGCTGCTGCCAGCGGCTTGTCTGGCCCAGAGTGGAGAGGGCGACCCCGACCTGGGTGAGACTGAGCTTGGTTTGATCAATGCAACGAGACAATTACATCTTATCACTCACGCTGTCCAACTTCACACCTTGGTAAAATGAAACTAATCAAGATGAAGTCATTAGAAAGATGATCAAAATGTGTGTCTTATGGATAGTGCCTTGTTTTGTAGATAGTTTGTATTAGTGTTTGATGATAATCGTAAAAGTCATGTCATAGGATAATTTGTTCGGTCTTCATATTTCATAATTATCATTATCCACATCGAGACAACCTTGCACAATTTGTCATGTAGAATGCAGTTGAAACATTCTCTCACATTGTTCAGTGTGTTTATATTCAATAACTGGAATGTATCCCGGATCTGGAACACATGCAAAACATCAGAAATAAGAAATGTTCCCCCCCCCACAAAAATAAAGGGAACAAAAGAGAGTATTCTTTGCGCAATTGTAACAGTAAGACAATGTGTCATAACCACCCATCTCCAAAAAGTTTTGGAATTTGTCAATAATATGTTCGTAATATAATAATAGTAAGAACACTAAAAAAGACAAAAATCCAGGAAACATTTTTCACAAGACTGAATCAGTGGTTCTCAAACTGGGATCCGGGGACCCACAGGAGGTCCACTTGCCATAGCTTGGGGGTTCACAAAATAATGTGAAATAAACTATCATGTCCTGTAATCTAACAAAGTGCATACAGTACCTACAGTACATATGCATTAATAAATCAAACCAATTCCTCCTCTCTGCCTTACCTTTCGGCTAATTAAAGGCTCCGAAAGAATTTTGCAACATTTCGCATCTTCTCTGACATCCATGCATGAATGAAATAATTTATTTTGACTAAAAGGCATATTATTAAAGGAATAGTCATTTTTTTAATGAAAAAAAGTGTTTTTTTTTAAAATAATAATAATAATGTCCCATTTGTTTTCGAGAATACTCCAAAAGGCGCAATTTCCAGAACAAAATGCATAATACTGCAAAAATATAGTTGTATTTTTTTAAATTCCCTGAAGAAAATGTCTTTCCCCCTTGTAAAATGTTGAATTTAAAAATCATATTATTACAGCTTTATCTTGGAAAAATACAACTTGATTTTCACAAGATTAGGATTTCACTTCGGCAAAATACATTACATCTTCTTTCTTATAGAGATTACAAGTTTTTTTTCTCAAATTTGTTAATAATTTAAAACTAATATATATATATATTTTTTTTTATTCTTGAAAATAAGTTGAATTTTTATGGTATTTAGAGGTACACGTGGTAGTTTAATTGGTGTCAGGATTACGCTTGTTGGAAAAATTCCAAATGTTCTTTCTGTCTGTGTTCCAGAGGCCAGAATCAGCTGCCTCTCTCACATCACCACAGCAGAATGCAGTTTCACCTGCAAACTGACCGGCAGCAGGAGCGAGGATGACGAAGACGAGGATGACGGCGTGGAGTCGATGACTGTCTGGTAAAATGTTTCGGATGACAAGCAAGCGAGTTTGTGTTGACATCTTGGCATCGGTCAATCGACACGATGGTTGCCGTACAGTAAACGAGGTATGTTTTTATTCATGTACAATGATGGGTGATCATCTACTTTTTTTTTTTTTTTTTTTACTTCCAGTTTCACCAAGATGTTCGAGAAACAATTAAGATGCCTGAGAGTGTCGGGAGATTCGGTCACCTCTGCCGAGCTGCGCCCCCTGGCTCGTCTCAACCTGACCATCCGCATGAAGAGGGGGGCCACCGTCAGAAAAACACTCCAACTGAAGAAAATCGGTAACCCTTCATAAGACCACACTGGATCTGCAAACAACTTTTGTCTTTGAAGATGTTCATACATAATTAGTTTTAATTTGATAATGTACTTGTACAATTCAGTGGAAAAAGAGCCTGAAATCCTGTACTGGGGGAAAAAATGGACAGCAATTACAAAAAAATGTTAGGGCTCTGATAGGAAGCTAAAATTGAGAAGGAATTTAAAAAAAATCAATCAAAAAATCAATAAAGAAAATTGGTTCACCAAAAGAAGGCAACTGTTAAGGAAAGTCCCAGACAGAACCCAGACCTAAACTGTTTTGAATTTGATAATTGAAAAAAAAAAACTTGTGATCAAAAGGCGTTGTGCACTGGAGATTTGAGCATTGATTTTTTTAAAAATATGTGTCATGTTGAGAGACTCTGTACAAAAAGACTGCATGTGTGAATACGGAAAGGTAATTCAAGAAGCACTACTAACTGTTAATGCTTTCAAAAAAATGATTTTTTTTTTTGCCAGTCAACACTTTTTCCAAGTTTTTTTTTGGCGTTGTTGTTGTTGGTTCTGAATTTGTGGGGATTTTGTTGGATGTCTTCTGCCTTATTGGCCAATTATCATTTTATTTGATCTGTGTTTGTGATTCTCATGACTGATAACTGTTCTACTTCTACAGTTTTGGTTTAACGTCCGTGTCGTTTCACCGTAACTTGAATGTAGAACTGATCATTTATGACCTATGCGAAAGCGATTTTTAAAATGTAAATTCTCCACACAAGACATTCAGGTCTATAACATTCCATTGATAGTGTGGCTATGTCCCCCCCCCCCACACACACACAATTTCCAACTAAACTGAGATTGCGTTTCTTAAATACAACAAAACCTGGACATCGTTTACATTGAACTCTGGGCTTGACATTGTATTACGTCAAAGAACCTGACAAGATACGTCAACTCCTACTTAAAAATACCATGTAAAACTCTCAAAAGGACTCATAAATCTGGTCTAGTGTGACATGTAGTATTTCTAAAAGCAATGCGTCTCTTCATCTTTACTTCTAAACTAAGTTGAGTTTCAGATCCTGACTTGGTTGTTTACTGTGTCCCTGCAGTTAAACCTCGAAGTCCTGAAGTGTGGAATGTGACCGTGAAGCATGAGTCAAATCAGGCTGTGTTTCACATTCGGACTCCTTACCAGAACGACTATCTGAAAGTTGAAAATCAGCTTTTTCAGCTGCTTATTTGGAACTCTCGCAAGAAGATGGTAAGACAGGGTCTCGGGTAACGTGGCCGCATTCATCAACGTAATCCACGTCATTCACTTTTACCGCAGGTTCTAAATGTGTCGGCATCAGATAGGATGGCCATCGACAAGGATCACCTCCAAAAAAACTTGAAATATCAGGTCAAAGTGAGAGCAATACCGCTCATTTCTCAGGGAGGGAGCTGGAGCGAATGGAGCAACGCCTTGACTTTCTCCATTTCGGATGGTGAGACAAGCGCCTCGACTTTTTGCTTTTAAATAAAACACAAGACAATAACTGCCTTCCATCGATCCTCAGTCCAGGCACAAAATCAAGAGAGAGAGAACGTGACAAGGAAGCTGGTTGCATGTCTCGTCTCTTTGGTGGTGCTGACTTCCATCTTGGGGGTTTTCTGGAAAAAAAAGTAGGCATCTCTGAACGGATCTGCTCCTACGATTAGTTCCACAAATAAACAAATATGATTTTTCCACAGAATATTTCCTTACATGTGGCCCGACATTCCGCATCCTAACCCCCCACTGGTGCACAACTGCAAACCCAATAAAGTGAGTTCTACTTGGAGAAACAGAAAAACTGACAGATCTCTCCTGGTTTCATGTCCTTTGGTCTGACCAATCTAGTTTCAATATGGTTGTTTCTGGAATGGTGGATCTCACAGTCAAAGTTTCCGGGTTTGAATGCTGGTGCAGATCTTTCAAGATTCCAAAAACATGCAACTTAGGTTCATTGAAGACTCCTAAATTGGCCATAGGTGCGAATGTGTGTGGGAATGGTTCTTTGTCTTTCTGTGTCCTGTGAATGACAAGTCAGCGGAGCACGGGCAACTCTCGACCAAAGTCAGCCGGGGTAGTTTCCACCTCACCCCTAACGCTGAACAGGATAAGGCTTGGTTTACTCTACGCTCCCGGCGGTCACGGCAGCCCCGTTTCAGGTCACGATGAACAAAACGAGATGGTCATAAGATAATGCGGGGGGGACGGGATGACCAAGGAGATTTTTAAGGTGTCATTTTCCATGGCAGTCATGGTGCGGATGAGAAACCTAATCGGCCGTAGTAAAACTGGGTGCACGCAACTAAACCTGATGGTACGTAATTGAGCTCATCAAAACTTCGAGGTGGTCCATAGTGGGAGGGGAAGCATATGTACTGCATTTCCCGGAATCTCACACTTGTCACCTACAACTCTTCTAAAGTTAAGCCATGTGTTTAGTTCAGAAAAATAATAATACCAAACATTTATTGAATGGAAGTATGTGTTCGTGAGCTTCATTGGACTCTGCTGGGGCCACAAACATGTTCCAAAGTTGCCTGACGTCCACCTTTCAGCCGTAGAAAGTCTTGACACAACGTGAGCAAAGTGAAGGACCCCATCAGAACGGGATGGGACGGGAGGGAACATTCTGGCATTTGTGGTAGACCACGGCCTAACTTTAGTGCACCTTCGAGCCTGGGAGACTCAGCATCCCCGTCGCCACCATCATGGATACCGTGATAGACTGTGAGAAAACCTAGCAAGACTTCAATATGGAGAAAAACATGGCCCAAATCCCACGGCGCGCTACTTTTTTGGTAAACAGGGCTGCCGGGAAGATGATGTAAACGTACAGTATGTTTCTGGCACTGGAGTACTAAAGTCCTCGTTTATTTGACATGCAACCCTGAATCACAGTCCTTGTGAACATTTCTTGTCATTTCTTTGTTTTCAGGTTGCCCTTCTACTCAACTTAAAACCAGAGGAATTCAGTGCTCTCAAAATCTACCCGGTGATAGAAACAGGCGAGGAGGAAAGAGTTCGGGCTATCCATCGTGCAACCAGTGATCTCACGCTGGCCAGTGGACTCCGTTCCACCCAAAACTCAGATTGCAGCATCACCACGGAAGAACTGGAGCTTTCCATCTCGCCCAACAGCAGCTGCTCGGGTGGAGACGACAGCCTTCGGAGCTCTAGTTCGCCGCTTGTGGCCAACGCCGCACCTAGTCCCGGAGACTCGACACCGCCTGTGTTAGGAGCCTGTCAAAAGGAGGAGGATTACGTCACCATGTCCAGTTTCTACCAAATCAAGTAGGACAAAGATGGCGTAGCTAGGATCTGTCAAACCTCCAAATGGAAACCAAGTAAGAGGCTGGTAAGAGGAATTGATGCATCAAGACCTCCACAGACTTTTTTTTTTTTGGCATCCCCATCAGATATACTTTTGTAATCAATTTCTAGCTATGCTGCAATGCGGTCTGCAGTTTTGTGAGACAAGAAATACCAGATGTTGCCATCGTTAGATCAATGGAAATGGCTTTATTTTGGACTTTGTTTATACAGTGCAGGTCTTGGTGCCTAATTCAAATATGGTGTTGCTTTATATTTACACATCACCTGACACCTGACGTTGCTTGCATAGAGTTCCAAAAAGCATCTAAACGACTACTTGCAACTCTGTCAACAACCTTCTCAAAAAAGACTAGACAGAAGTCAACAATAATACATCAATAATTATTGACTTGGCCTAGACTGACTCCGCCCCAATCTGTTTAAAAAATCTGCCATGAAATATTTACATTTAGAGCAATAACATTTTCTATTATCCTGAAATTGGACTTCACACACCGTAGTGATCACGGTGGGCGGGGTTGGAGGTGAGTTGCCTTGCCCTCATCTGGTGGTCGACCGCACTTCTTGTCTTGACTACATTTCTCATCAGTCAGATTGTCAGGGGGGGATCGAACACAGGAATATGCTCTTTTCTGCACCTTGACCATGGCTGGCCAAGATCAGAAACTGCCCGCGTGTGCCCTAAACTACACACCAGTACAGAAACCGAAGCAAAAGTGTCTGAGAGTATCTGATTCCAATGCGTTATGTTGTGCTCAGATTGTCATGATGAGACATATCTGAACTCGGCCACATCGCCATTTTGCGTAGATGCAGCCTGGCAAATTTGCTCAGTCTTGGACATAAACCAGTAGTGACGATTACAACTTGTAGAGATGTCATTTGTCAATGTGTTCTTGTTTTTTTAATTTTTTATTTATTGTTCTTTAATTATGCATTTCACTGATGTGTTTAAGTGTAACTGTAGCAAGAAATGGCTTGAGGCAATGGGAGCAATCGCAAGGGGAGGCCCTTTTGGATTTTTGCAAAGCTGCTATTTTCTGAAGGTATTTCAGCACGTTTCTTCAGCCTTCATTATTTCTGACAGATTGTTGTTATTATTCTTATTCATGGGACAGGATGTGGACATATGGAACAGGATGTGTTGCTGCAGAAATCACATTTGTTCAAAGCTGCAACTTATACCTCATCTTTATGCAGCTTTAAACATGCTTTTTGTTGTTCAATTTGGTGATCGCTGCTGTTGAAATATCCTTTGTCCAGCTGGTGTTTATTGTCATGAATATTTTCTTAGAGCTACATTGAATACATGAAAACATGAATATTTTATATCTTTAGTTTCTTGTGTAAATCTGCCTCTCTGTGGTTTGGAAAATGTATTGGTTTTTTTTGCTTGATTTTCTTGAGGGAATTACAAATATCAAGTTAGAACAATAGATAACATCAGTGGGTGGTTAAAATGGACTGTGTGCTTTACGAATGGGAAGGTGTTATTTATCCTCGCTATTCAGCAACTAAAAATAATGAAAACATTAAAATGAAACAAGCAATTCTCAGTTTTTGTTGTTGTTGTAATATAGATGTGAAATATATAAACATGAATCCACTCTAAAAGCTCATCAGGGTTGTGTTGGTCCTTTGTGACTTTGTTTTTTGACTTGACATGGTAGAGTTTATCTCCACAGCATTATGAGCAGAGACACGATATAATTTGAGGATATAATAAGATCTAGTACAAAAGTCGTATCAAGTATTGTGCCTTTACAAAGATAATAATGTTCAATTTTGTTTGTGCCAGTCAGAAAAATCTGATTTTTAAAAATGTGTTGTTGTTGTAGTCGAACTCCACTGCAGCACAATGAGAGCTGTGCACAAATAGTGTGGTTACTTCAATTAAATACTTGAGAGTTACAAATATTAAGAACAGCTCTCAGTAGGACGCATTGTCCTGAAATAATAACAACAATAATGATAATGTTAATATGTTAACAGTCTATGTGTGTACCAGGCTCAAGTTTGTCACTATTGGGAATACCTACAATTTGCAATGCGGCACATAGGAAATGCACAAGTTAGTCTGTGGAAACATTAAGTATGACCTCTGACGTCCGTGACCAAGAAATATTGTGAATCATCTCAGAAATTACTGGAATTTCCATGATGATGAATTTTATTTTTAGTTTCATCCATCGCGGTGTGTCAGCATTTTTTCTTTGTGTGCGTGTTGTTACCCAAAACACCCTAACTACTGCAGATCCATTGGAAAAATGACACACTGGTGGTTTAATGTAAAATGTTGCAATGTTATTGCGTTCAGTGAAGAAACGCCAATGCATCGCTCCATCAGTATCACTTAAACACACCTCACGGTGAAGTATAGTCATCTCATCAATTACTGAAAAAGGTCTATGCCTTTGTATAATTTTCATCCATCCATTTTCTAGAGTGCTTGTCCTCATTAGGGTCACAGGAGAGCTGAAGCCTCTCCCCGCTGACGAGAGGCAGGGTACACCCTGGACTGGTTGCCACCCATCGCAAGAGAAACGCAGACCGAGACAGCCTCTTGTACAGTATGTTCCTCGAGTTCCAAGTCAAGTTCTTGTAGACTAAAATGCTGACATTTTAAGGCAGACGCGTAGTCCATTAATCGTTAATCGCTTTAGCCTCACTCAGGTCGTGGGTGGACTGGAGCCTATCTGTACTTAAGGTCAATTTAGATTTCGGCCATGTTTTCACCTTGAAATCACTTTGAAATTTGCTTCTGTGTGGGGCTGTGCGGAGATGTGTGCGGTCATGGGACTGCACTCACACCTAAGCACAATTTAGTCTTCAATTCACCTAAATCATGCATGTTTTTGGAATGTGGGAGAAAGCAGGAGTACCCAGAGAAAACCCACACAAGAACAAGGAGAATGTGAAACCCCCACAGGAAGGCCAGAGCCCGGTTACAAAGCCATGACCTCTGAACTGTAAACGGTTGTCCACCATTCTGTTCAGTAAAAGCAAAAAGCATTAGAACTACATTGATCCAAAAGGTTACTTGAGTAAACTTCATCATGCAAATGTTATAACCGTGCCGTCTACTGTAAAAAATACAAACAACAATTTGAAATTAAAAAATAAATGGTCTGTGACAAATTAGAGTAATTATTTGTTGCTCCTTGGAGTCTAACTTGCAGGGAGGATGAACAGGGGCCCCGCTAACCCTGCACGGTGATATTTTTATATTGCGCTCACAAATCATCTGGCTCAAAAACAAACAACAGTAATAACTTGCTTCTTACAAGTAAATAAGATTTATTTGAACAAAGCAAGGCCATGTCAGACAATTTAGTTGACTTGCTACAAGGGGGAAAATAATAAGCACTTGTCACACCTTCCAGTTCTTTTACAGTCGTGCTTAGCCACAGATTAGCATTGTCACCATCTTGTTTCTAACTTCGCCATGCGCTCCTTTACTCCGTCCATCCTTGAGCCGCTTTTCTCTGCTGATGGTGGCTATTATTATAAAGCTATGTCACCCATGGCTGTTATTGATGCCCTTTCATTACTCATTATGCTTGCCCCCGCGTTAGTGCTGACTGGCCGAAAACCGGTTGACACGACACTCGAGAATCACTTTTAGCAGCACGCACGTGTCACGCATTCAAATGCAAATCACGCTGAGGATTTATTGAGCGACAATCCTAATACTCGTTTGACTCCCGTCTGCCGAGTCGTAATACTGCTCGATTGGTTGCTGGTTTTTAAATTTCACTACAGGCTTGATATCCAATTAAATCATACCATACACAAGAATACATGTTTGAATGTGTCGTTACACATTGAATTCGACGGAACTTAAATACTGTCCCACGGTGTTTCCTTACTAAACTGCAGAGAGTACTGAGCGTTATTACGCACACCCACACAATTTGCAAGCTAAGATGACGCTTGTAAGTTACGGTCCTCATAGGACTAACAAGCATAGTGTACCTCAACATACACCAGTTTTATAGTTAGAGTAACCTCTTTATCATCTCTGCCAAGAATAAGGACGTTCTCACCGTGGCTTTTGTTTTTGTTCGCAACTTCCTGGCTACAGTTTTTATGAGATTACTTTAATGATGAATAGGTCTCCTTGCAAGGATGTTCCCATGAAACATTTATCATGTTAAAAAAAAAAGATACAAATCCCACTCCTACCCGAAACTATTATTGGTGTACAAATGTCAAAGTTCATCATATTAGGTTTATTTGTGTTGTGTAGGAGGTTATTGAACTTGAATCCGTCCAACCTTCAAGTGTGAAATTAAACAACCACGTAAATCTCTTAATTGTGTATTTCTCAAAATGAGCCGTTCACCACCTCTTTATATATATGACCAATTTCAAAATCTTCAAAGTTTATTTCGGAAAATATGACTTTGTCTATGGAGCTTCATTCCATATGTTATTTCTGTTATATGCCATTGACAGCGTACATTTGGTACAAATGATCTTCCTCATTTGAAGTCATTATTGGATTAAGCCACTTAACACTTGATTATGTTTCTGTTACGTTATGAATGGTTAAAAAAAAAAAAAAAAAAAGAATTCACATCACATTTTCACTCGGCCACTGCTGCGCCGTTGATTTGTAGGTTACATGATACTGTGTCAATTGTTTATACGACTGACACCCCGTTCTCGCGCTCCCTTATGAGAAAACCATGCAAAAGTGGAGAAAGTTATGTGACAGATGCCTTATATGAGCCTGGGACTTGTATCAAACCACACACACACACACACACACACACACGACCACTATGAGGCATATGGAAGTACTTTCTGTTGTTTGTCCATGTGCTTGCCTCTGTTGTTCTAGGTTCTGGTTGCGCGCCATAGGAAACTGTGTTGGACGTCCTGTCAACACGTAACTCTTTAAGGTTCACCGACTGGACGTGTCAAGGACGGGGAATGTTGAAAAGGATTTCATATACATTGAGGGAATGTGTGTTTTAATAATGGCAGTTAAGGGAGAAAATGTAATGCTTGCTTTTCTTCATTATGAGCAATTGTTTGCATTTGTGGCCCCCAGTATTTGGCACATATTAGTACAACCTAATAGAAAAGCCATAAAGCTCAGTTTTGGATGACATATTGCTGTATTATTCATAATACTGTATGTATATTAATGTGGTTGTAATTTACAACTGTGTAAAATTACTCGGCATCATATTAAGAGGTGTTAAGAATATTTTGACCCTCTTATGCCATTAATTGCACACTGACTGAGGAGTATCTGCAACATTTGCACAATCAACATTGTCCCAGATTATCGCACTACTCGTCACTTTAAACTGCATACATTCCTTGAAGTTCAGTGACTGTTTTTTGTCAATGTCTTTACGTCTCAAAAGTGTTCTCTGTCAATTGACTGTCTGTTGTCGTACTAGAGCGGCTGCAACTACCGGAGTCAAATTCCTTGTGTGTTTTTTGGACATACTTGGCAAATAAAGATGATTCTGATTATACAGGGTTACCAAGTCAATAAATTGTGTGAGTGAGGTGAACCCTCAAATCACGCTGCGGGTCAAATTGACACATTACAAACACAAGAGAACATCTTTGTTTAAAAAAAACCAAAACAAAACAAAAAATGTACTAATTTGTATCTCCATAAGAAAAATATGTCAAGATTTTTTCAATAATTTTAAAATTTAACATTAATTTTTTGATTCTTTTGATTATTTATTATTATTTTTTTTTATGGTTAAATGTGCTGTGGGTCCAAAAGAATCAAAGAAGCAAACATAACAGAAGTGTTAATGTTGTGTAAAGTGCTGGCCCAAGCCTTGATCGGGCCCTAAGCATGTTTATGTGTTTCATGCTATGCTATGCTATGCTATGCTATGCTATGCTATGCCATGGAACACAAGATAAGATCGTCTTATTGAAGAGAAACCAGCGCAGGTCTCTCACTAATTACAACAACTACATTTAGTGTAATGTTGGGTTGTATCGCAAACCTTTGTTTTGATCTGTTTCTGTGCCAGTTCATTAAAATGTGTCTTTACGTAAAACCGGTCTGCGGTGCAAAAACGAGTCGACTTCAATTTGACTTTCATCAAATTAGCGTCGACTCCCAAAAAAAATAAATCTTCCCTAGTGTTCGGGCATCAGCATTATCATCCCAGTGACGTTGACAGGTACAATGATGCACACGCACACACACGCACATGCACACGCACACACTATGGATCTTTACTGATTAGTGCAGGTCTGAAATGTCAATGATCATTTCTCACAAGTGGCAGGACAACCACAAAGCATCCGGCCCAACGTTGGTTTAATGGGCCAAAGGCTTGGGAACAGCACAAGCTGAATGTTAAAGTAATAAAGAGACTGCGGGGTTGTTGTGTTGCAGACTAATTGCGGCGTGATGAATTTGTCCCGGAACAAACGGCGTCATCGCAACGCTACCTCGTCTCCTTGACTGATTGTGCTGAACAAGCTAGGTCTTCCATCCATCACGGGTCTTTACGGCCTCTTTGGGGAGGGCGTGGATGTGCGCGGCCTCGCTCTGTTTGTTTGCGGCCGTAATACGACGCACAAGTGTACAACACCGAGTCAAAGAAAGTATGCGAGCGTCAGAATAGGCTCGGTCAGGCAATTAAGCAGCTGTGCTAAGGATTTGGGTGCTTTACAGCGCCATATACGCTTTTACGGCCTTTGTTGTCACTGTAATTTAGAGCTCTCGGCTATAATGTGCTGAGCGGTTTGTTTGGCCCATTGAGTTTGCCTTTCCACATAAACACCCACCTTCACGCACAAAATGCAAATATGCTCTCTCGCTTTTACATACACACACACACACACACACACATTACTGCTCTTTTATGGCGTGTGTTTTTTTTTTTATGACGGGTGTCTAGCGATTCACCCCGGGAGCAATCACAAGCCGTAGATCTGGATGATCACCAAGTGTGGTGTGCAATAAGACCGTGGCGGCCACGGTGGAAACTCTCCATTGTGCATCGAGATATCAGAGAGGCAATGCTCCATCTTTTAACCTTCCATCCATTTTCTATAGAGTTTGTCCTCATCTGGGTCGCGGTTAAGCTGGAGCCTTTTCCAGTTGACTTTGATGAGAGGTGAGGCACACCCTGGTTTGGTCACTTACTAGTTGCAGGGCACAAACAAACAACCATTCACACTCACATTCACACCTACGGACAATTTAAGGCAGGGGTGTCAAACTCAATATCCACATTCTCGCCTTAATTTTTGCCCGTTTCCGCTTCTTCTTTCTTGACAATCGCACCATGTTTTTGTCGTTCGATAAAAAAGAATACAGTACAGTATACATTATGTGAAGCCTCAAAATCCGATATAGAGCTGCAGTTTTTACGTTGCAGTTCATCGGTCGATGTGATGAAGCGAAGAGTCGCCAAATCAAACTTTTCGAGATGGTCCACTTGAGTACCGTTCCGCCACGTCGCTCGGTGTGCGGCGTGCCTATGTGATGATCAGCGCTATGGAAAATATTGCATTTTGTGGGGAGGTCATGCTGCATAATTAGAAAATGAATCAAGAATACAATCCTGGATATATTGGATTATATAAACTGCTGGAGAGTATTAAAAAAATGATTCACGTCACCCACACATTCATACAAATACACAGCAGTACTTTGCACCTCACTGCACCAGATGCTACCCCAAACACACCATTACAGGAGCATTAGCACCTCAGGAAACAAACCCCTGAGTTAGCAGACAAGCTCCTCGGCACATGCCGTTGAACCCTGCTTGATGGCTACCGCTGTTGTTGTCATGGAAGTCAAATCGACTTAAACCTGATGTCAAATCACGTGTGTGTGTGTGTGTGTGTGTGTGTTTGAAATGATCGCCAAAGATAAACATGTTTTTTCTTTGGGTCTTAGACTGCCCGCAACTCTCTGATGTGTGTGTGTGTGTTGTACGGCGTCTTAATTAATCTTTGTCATTAATAATTTAATCATGGCTTTTTGTTTAATAAACAGTGTGGCAGTGATGTATTGCGGCTGGGTCAAGTAATTTGATTGGTGGCGGAAAGGAGCTGGCTATGCATATCTCTCTCCCTCTCTTAAACGTTCACTCTCGCTCACTTACTTGCCCCGGCATAGAAATGATGGCATTCAGGGGCCCCGCCAAGTGTGCGCACGCAACAGGGAAAGCGCAATTACGCTAAAATGCAATAATGATTAGTGATGGATGTGGAGAGAGTGGAGGTTCTTTCACAGCACATTTCAACTAATGGAATAAATAGTTCGGGTGGAGGGGCAAGAAAATCCCAAATATTTTATTAAGTACATTTCCATCACGGTCTCAACATTTTACAGTTATGCAGGGACCCAAAATGGAGTTGGATGTGAGTTTCTTCTCCTTTTGAGTGCATTTATTAATGAACCTGGGCCCTGGGCCAATACTTCAGCCAATCATTTCTCTTGTCAACACTAGGTGGCACTCTTGAACAGTCAGCATCAAACAACATCCTGTTGGCATCCTCTCAATTTTTCCCCAGCCTGTCAAATTCTAAGAGAATCATCCTTTAGCATGTCTAAGGCAACACGCCATTGGGATGCAGGCTGCAGGATGTATTGTAATATAGAAAATCTTCATCTTTCTCAACTTCAAAATGTGATTTTTCATATAATACAGAGCATAAGCCGACCCACAGTCTGTTTCCAGTCACTGCCTGGTCTTATTGAAGCCCAAGGCGAGGTGGTAATTAATAATGTGGCAAGTATACGCTTGACTGGCCAAGGTTGCCCGGCAGTGGTTACACAACATTGTGACTGTTTAAATTACCTTTTTTTAGGAGGTGTTTTTGTTTGTTGTTACTGAGATTCTAATGAAAGAACTTGGTTCCTTGGGATTAAATAGGCGTGAGACGACAATGGGAATTCTAAGGTCAAAAGCAGTGGTTCCTGGATTCCACAAAGTCGATTTCCCATAATGTGTCCCTTTTAAAGACTAAGAAGGTCTGTCATTTTTGTCTTTTACGGTATTGTAGACTGGGCTGGACAAACTGCAATTTGTAATGATGGGCTGTGGTCGACCTGTTGGTTTTATTCCACAGAGCAGTACATTTTGCAAACACGATAAACCTTGATAAAAATACCGTTCCTTAAAAGTATCTTTTCTTCTTAACAAAAACACTCAAGTAAAAGTAAAAAAATATGTTGCATTAAAACTACTCTGACAAGTGCGATGTATCCCAAAAGTCACTCGAGTAAATATGAAGCCGTAAATGTAGATAAATAACTTCTGCTTACTGTACATTGTACTGAGCAGCCAGGAAAGAGATGTTCGTATCCTACGTCACAATAGGTTCCATTGACACTTGAATTAGATCTTTTTTTTTTTTTTGGAATCACTTGTACTGCATTTATGGACTTAATCTGTTAGATGCCCACTGAGCAGATTTTGCATTGGCTTTATAAACGGGCGGTACCGCAGCCTTTGAATGTACAAGACCTGCAACATAAACATGCCCTTTATTTGTCCAACCGCACCCTAGTTTTATGATAATATTTACAATAAAACAGTCCATTGCTTCCTTTTGGGGGGGGGGGGGGGATTGCATCCCAACATAGGCAAGTTTATTTTTTTAGGTTATACATTCCAAATGCTCTCCTGTGTCTTTCTTAAGAAAGCAAATGGAGTCAAGTTAAGATTTTGTCAAAAGTCCCAAGACTGTGTTTCAGCCAAGGTCACAAACCCAGTCAGTTTTTAATAAAGTAGTTATAGTAGTGTAAAGCAGATGTCCTTTTGAGTACTGCTCTGCCCTATCGTCGGGGGCAATTCTAATGTTGACTTGATGTATTGTTTCTATAACAGTTCACTTGAAAGATTAGAGAAGCCCTTTTTAGTAATCATCTCATTCATCATCCATAACAATGATAAAACACAAGCACGCACCATTCCTTATTACATGCTTACAAACTGTGACTCCAAATAAGAATAGTGTAGCTTTTAAGTGTATAATTAATATATTGATGTCATTATGGTGGACTACACTATCAGGCTAACGAAACATATCATTCATACTAACTACTATTGGTGCTTCATGAGTATATTATACTCCAGTATAATTCCATCATATGCAGTTTATACATATCCGGCATTTTACTGGATGTTGACATAGTCCAACCCTGCAAAAGACAGACTTTGGAAGTTTATTAACTTTGCCTTGCCAATCGGGGCTTGACTGCTGTCAATCATAGACACTGACACGCCCCCCTCTACCGAAGCGATTTCTAAATACAATCTAAGCCTCATATTTCAATAGGAAGGTCCTATTTTGATGATAAACAATCCAGAATGTATTTTTCCTGTGACACTAGACAAGCTCTTATGCTAATTCAGTAGTCTAATGGATCAGTCAAACTTCAGAAACATTTCAATTACATTACATGTATTTTAGTGCCATGTCTTACAGAAGAATGTAAACCCGTCTTACTAATGCAATGCTCATTCAGCCGAACCTTTTAATGTGCTTCTATTACACGACTATAATTGTATACATTTTATATGAAAAAGCTAATGGGAGCGTCATCCATTTAGGAAGCACTTAGGTAGGCTACGTACCAGGAAATAGTACTGTTCCCTGCTGTTTGGTGCGCATTTCTTTTTGCTCTTAGCATGGAAATGCACAAAACAACATAAATGTGTGGCATTCATGATAAAAACTTGTTGAGACGCGGGGAGCACCCTGCAGTTGTTTATGTAACATGGATTCATGGTCGCGTACGCGCTAGAAGCATGGCGTTGATGCGTTATGATCCTCTCTTTTTTAGGTTATTTGCAGCCATCTTGTGGCATCTATATCAAATTACAAACACATTTTAGGGGGGCATCAGTTGTTCGCAGATTTTCACTCTGCGGCAGGACTTGACTCTCTCCCCAGCGAATAGCGCCACTTCACTGGACTGCAATGTCAATATAGCTTCAGTTTGTTAGCTGGTATGTATGTGCAGACTATCGGTTGTACAAAGTGTTCGCGAACTGTTCTCGAGGTCTTTTTGGGGTGTCCTTAGGGACCAAAATAACCAAATAAGATTTTAAATTGTCTGCATTAAGTGCCAGAATCACATGCGGGTATGCTCAGTGATGCTTTACCACATGTAGAGTTCCTAATCAAATGTCTAGGGGCGGAGCTAGGTGGCTGTATTTTCTCTTGAGAGGCAACACTTCATTACAATGCCATTCATTCAACAAAATCCAATGCAGCTCCGCTTACCTTGAGGCTTTGACACGCTAGCGGGGGCTTTGCACCTGTGGGGCATGTGGATATTTTTCGTCAAAATAGTGACAGCTAAGCATAGCTGCCAAGTCAGGCGGAGAAACCCGTTGTGGGGGCGGTTACTGTAAATTACTCCAACTGTTACATAACATAACGGAGCAGAAGTACAGAACAGCGTTCTCACAGAGACATTTTTCAGAAATAGACAGATAACAAAAGATTTACTCAGTTGTTTACAGTAATTTCACACTTGACAGGACTTGGGCAGGCACTCCAGACTATTGTAAACAAGCAATTAAAAAGTCAGTTTTCCATAATATGTCTCCTTTAAATCCCATAACACCATCTATTTTCTATTCTAACGTTGAACACCGTGGGTCACATATTGGAGCGAAAACAAAACCTTTTCAGGGGGAGTAGCTGCAATTTATTTCTTTGTACTTGTCACAAATGAAGTGACACATTCTTCCCTTGAGCAAGGTTTGATTAATTAGACAACCTAGTGCATTGCGGTTGTGACGTTGTTAGTGGTGCATGCAACATGTGCTGTAATAAACACACTGATTTACCCCCCAAAAGTGTGTTTACAGAATCCATTAGGGATTGGATATGTATGCAATTACTTAGAAGTGTGTGTCTCTTCATGTGCGAAATAGGCTGTTTTTGCACACCCGTTCATTTATGGTCCTGTAAGAATATACAGTATATATGTGTGTGTGTGTGTGTCTGTGTGCTCAACTGTATGGTATTAGTATGTCTGTCAGACTGGCTCATTAGCTGGTGCTATCACAGCAGCGGGCACCGAGCAGGTCCAATGGCCCCTCGCACAAGACTGAGCAGATGTTTATTATAAAAGAAGTCTATGACATGACAGGACACCACACACACTCGCTCACTATGGTGCTAATCACCACACTTGCGAAGCAAAATGCCCACTGCTGAACACACGCCGACCGGCCGCTACGTCACGACTACTTGCACAATATAATGAGAGTCCAAAAATTCTGCCATGACAAAGACTCACTTCACGTTGACTTTGGATTGACGGTGCGAGAGGTATTAATTGAATCCAACAATATTACAGAATAAGCATTTATGAGTACTGCAATTAGCGAAATTCCAGAATGTTATTTACTGTTTGATGTACAATTCTGTGACATCGTTTTTTCTATCCTTTTTGGTAATCTTTTGCCTTTTACTGCATATAGATATCTAAACCCATATTTGTACTATATTTGTGTTTCTAGATAAAAATGTAAGACGAACCCTGGATTCCAGTAAAATCGATAGAACCTCAGTTGGACCTCACGAAGTTTGCTAAACTAAAGGAAATGTGACACCATTAAAACAACAACAACAACAACAACAACAACACACAGACATTGAAGAAAGTAACAGACGTCAAAGAAAGTCTAGACAGGACATCTGTAAAAATAAGTGACCCACACATAGCCATGCAGACAATTAGCCATACAGTTCGTATGAACTGAATTAAATAAGAAAGACTAGAAATATTGGCTAAATATGATCAGTATATGACACAATTAGAAATCAGCTCATCCAAGATTGACCAATCAGAGAAAACCGGTTGTCCTAAACAACATTATTTTGTGTCAATAAGTCCGTGTTTTGCCCATCGTGCTTCAGTCAGTCTCTCCCGGGAGATGCTCATGAATTTGTTCCTCTGCTTTTGAGAATAAATACTCTCTGACCGGATCTGCTAGGACACAGGCCTCTTTTTACTGTCATGCTTTGACATCTTTCCAGCTCCAAAGAAACTTAATCAATTTTTACTCAAGCTCCAGAGTCTTCATTAAGGTGCCGGATGCCCGAGGAAAGGACAGAACAGGACCCTGACTTCATCTGGCCCTGCCTACGGACTCTGCCAGGCCGAACTCAGCATTTTCTCGACATCAGTTGGAACTCATGCCTCCAGGGGAGACTGCAACCTGAATCCAACAATGTGTTTATTATTGTGGTTGTAGTTCGCATTGGTGTACAAATGCATTGCATCAATATTGACTGATGTTTCTAATATTTTGACCAATTGAATTCACTTAAACCATGAGAGTGAGTACTGATCTTAATAAAGTATCAGAGCTAATAAACACGGTTCCACTGATTAATCTGCAAGCCCGTGTTCATTCTAAAAAGTCAATGAAAACACTGTTATTCAGAAGAAAACAAAAACCCTCAAGTCAACGCAGGTCACTGGCTTCCGTGTAGGCAGCGTGGGTTCAGTTCCCACTCAGTGACGCTGTGAATGATTGATTGTCTCCAAGTGCCCTGTGATTGACAGGAGACCAATCCAGGGTGTAGTCAGCCTTTTGCCCGAAGTCAGCTGGGTTAAGTTCCATCTCCCGCCAAACCTCAACAAGAAAAGCTGTAGCTTATAGAAAATGGATGATGGATGCAGGGGTGTTCCGAGACCTCCTGGGTCCTCAGGCAAGAAGGAACAAGGAGACCCCCCAAAAACAGAAAAAAGCCTGCTAGTAGGAGGCCCCGTTAGGGAGATTCCCAAATCCCTGTGTGTCATTGCAGTGTCTCCAGAGTCAATTTGAAATTTTTGAGGTGCACCAAAACCTTATACCCAACCTCTGATCAACACATTAGACTAGGATCAATAATTCCCAAACACTGTATATAGTTTTCATAACCATGTTCCATAAATATGTGGAAAGCAGTGATCACATATCCTAAGCCGAAACTAAGGAGTGGCTTTGTTTCTTGCATTAAAATAGCTAACAAGCATGCTGAAAGGACTGTGGATGATGCGAGTGTGTGGATGGGTAGTCAACAGGACATATTCGGAACGTGGCGGTGAAATCCCTCCTTGTCAATCCCCCCATAGATATGGGCCGATGTCTGCCATCTCGCGGGGCCCCTCGCGGCCAAGGCAATTGGCGGGCTTGGCTGCCGTGTTGCGACATCTCTGGGTGGAAGTTAATACAGTAATAATGAACCGATTAACACACCCCAAACTGTATTTGGGAGGCCCTGCGATTGGCTGGTGAGCTTAGGGTGGTCGATGAGCTAGAGCGCATTCCAGCTGACTTTGGGTGCGAGGTGGGATACACCCTGGACAGGTCGCCAGCCAATCACAGGTTGTTAGCGGTGATCCTCTTTTCCCCAGACAGCGCCACTTTTTGTACCCTACAAATGTGTCCGTCCAGGATTTAACTCCTTCCGTCAGCATGTATCCTTCCACTACGTTGGGGCTCATGTTGATATTTAAGTCCTTTAAGTCCGTCTTAGGCTGGAATCGTAGTTACATTTCACGCCGTCATTGTGTTAGTGACTTCAGCTAGGACATCATCTTCAGGTCATAAAGCTTCACTAATAAACTGGTTGGGAAGAGGTCCAAGATGGTCATCTCTGAGACCTGGGCGACTGGAGTTTTATGACATAGAGAAACCAAATTCTGAATCTCAAGACACGGTACATGACAGAACAAATGTAAACATTCGTCACTCTTACCCATCCAATTGTATTTGTGTTAGTCACATTTCAATACAGGAAGAAGAAGAGAAGCTCAGATCTTGAATCTTAGATTTGCACGCTCGGCAAACGGAACAAGGTTATTTCATTGTACTTAATTACTATTTTTTTTTTAAAAAAGAGTTGTATGCTTCATTGTGATTTGTATTTATCTTGGAGCTGATTTTGTGGTCATTTGTATTTTGTTGTCATGGTGTTCGATGGTTTAAATCTGCAAATAAAGTGAAGCACCAATCTGAAAACGTCTCGCTTGGTGGTCTACATGACCTGATCTTTTAAATCTCTTTTTTTAAGATCACTCTTACAGACTGACTTTTATGTGATGTCTTTCCCCCCATTATTCCTAACCTAGTGTACATCAGCCCTTCTGGTCTCAGTTCATTGTAGTTGGGTTCTTGCACTGCCTGGGTTCCTTAATCGTTTTTATATAATAGATCGTATTTGTTTCATGTACACTTGTTTTTCTTCTGTCAAAGCACTTTGCAAACATGTTCTTAAAGATGCTACTTAAATGAAGTTTGTAAATTACTATCTTCTGGAAAGCATCTCCAGAGCATGCCCCTGCCTTGGATGTATAGGCAAATTAAATTTTAGAATGCCAAGTCATACTTCTGCAGTTGTTTTTGGTGCAAAATAATATAATTTATATATTTTGAACTATAATGAACCCTTTAAATCGCCCTTAAACACAAAGCAAACACTCTTAATACCTTAGCAGACTGAGGACAAAACAGTAGCCTTTATGTACTTCCGCTTTTTTGTAGGTTCTTTTTGTCTTCTGTGCAAAATTGTTCAAAGGATTTAATCTATTCTACTGGAAAGAGGTAAACATGTTCACTGGCTACACTTAATGTTTGAGACACAGACAGACAGAGAGAGAGAGAGTGGACTGCTATAGGCAAACATTGCCTTTTTACATATATCACGACCAGCACAACCACTATTGCTTGTATCTTTTTCCAGCTCAACCGGGCTATTTAAAAACCTAAAAAGTTACAAATATCCCCAAAAGAAATAAACACTTTTGTTAGTATTTCATTGTAATTCACATACGCTGCGTCATGGTGAGAGTCACTGATTGTCTTAATTAGCTGATGAAGTAGGAAATTACACCTTCAATGAGATTATGTGATTTCTGGCCTCGAGGAGAATGAAATATAAAAATATAATCACAATGGAATAATTAATGCATTCATTTACAAGAGCAACTACCAGTTTTTGGCTCTGCTACTACAAGTGAAATACTACTATAATATTTTATTTTTTAATGTCCACGCTACACATGTACCAATCTTTTTTTCACCATTTTTAGTGTATTATTGTACTGCCTATCTCATGCTTTACATGGCAGTAAGTTAAAATTCAAATAAAAAGGTCCTAATATCCAACAGATACCTCACATAGTGGTGGCTAATCTTTTTACATCAAGTAGCACCTAAAAAAATACTTGCTAGGCATAAGTGTTAATCAAAAACGAGGCTGAGGTTTTATTCCTAAAAATGTAATAAAATTGTAAGCAAATGTAACATTATGCGAGGTTTGAACATTGAAGGGGTTTGCAATTTCCCCCACAAATCACTTTTTGTCATATTTACTAGTAGCGTAGTAGTAAATTGACCAGAAAAAAATTAAATAAAAATCACGCCTCTCTGGCCCCATCTTGTACCTCTGAATTTTTAAGAAAAAAATTTAAAAAATTAACTTTTTTGAAACTGTTGAAAAAGATTAAATGCAAATGTATTGTACGTAAAATCTAACTACAATAGAACTGTACTTTAAAAAAAATATACTGTCCTGGATTAAAAAAAACAAAAAAAAAGTTTAAGCCACTGTAACATTATGCACAGTTTGAACATTGAATTCAGTGATTCTTCCACCAGTGGTATGCGTACCACACTTTGAGAATCAGTGACTAACATATCCCATAAATCTGACTGGATCACTGACCTCACAATAATAGAGGATGTAGACATGATCACATATGCGGACAGGCAGTGGTGAAGAAATGTGAAGGAACAGGTTAATTAAGAGAGAGAGAGAGAGACACACACATCCCTGTTGTCATGGGTACCCAGCTGACAAAAATAACTTCAAACACATGTACAGTGACTAGCCTTCCTCTACTCCTCTTGCTTTCACTCTACTCCTGCATTGGAAACACTTTTATAAGGCGTAATGTAAATAATGCACTTATATTCTCTAGTCTGTACTGTGTACTATCACGAAGTGTGACAAGGTATTACACGTAACGCTACATAACCCTTGTACTATTAACTACATTTACGATGATATTAATGTAATTACAGTGTGCCATTTGATTACAATTAACATGTGGTGCTTCTAATGTAAGTGGGCTATTTGCTTTATTCAAACTGATTGTAATAATGAGCTAATTGTCTATAGCTGTGGTGCTATAAACTCAATTTGTTGTAGTTCATTGGTTCAGCGTTAACCATATGTCACAATAGTATTAGCATTGATGGAGAGCATCGTCAACAATAGCTGTACGTGATTTATGAGGGTGGTGTAACTGTACAGAAATCCATATTTCCTCAAACAAGGGGTTTCCACTCTAATAGATGGTGTTGCCGTCAAAGGCCCGAAGCAAATTAGCACCTCCCAAATAGACACCTCCTTTGCTTCTTACTGTTTCTTTGCATTTTTTAATTGCATTGTTTTAAGCTTGATCTGAATGTGAGCATAGTATAGTGCGACCCTATACATATCATAATTCATCTTGTTAATTCACTCCGCAGCCACATCTTAAGGCTGGATTTACACTGCAGGTCCAAGTTCACAATTCTGATTTAAAGACCCTGTATTATAAATTTGGAGATTTGTTTCTATATACATGATACAAGTTTGAAAATAATTGCTGAGAACATGTGCAAAGACTGGGAACTATGTAGTACTCAATTGTGGGGATATTGCTTTAACGTGTTTTTCAACATTGCAGTTTTCCTGATTTTAGATATTTTTTTTTTGGACACGGCTGAAAGTGACACACTTGGGTCCCGGCATTAGTCACCTCTCCCCCACTATATAAGAACTACCCAGTAGGAAATATTCCAGCAAAACGGAGGCTTTTGGCAGCTCAAGCATGTAGGCATAAGAAACATGTGTTTGAATGTTGACAGTTGCGCAAGCGCATTCAGTGGACACGCCCACAGCGTTTTAACAGCAGAAACGATTGATTTTGATCTATTTTGAAGCTTCGTTTTATATAGGCCTACTTTTGTCGTCCTATGTGGGCATAAAAAGCAGATGGAGCTGATTTGTGGTGTAATAAGCAACCTGTTTGCAAGACTTTTTTGTTAGCAATGTTTCCAACCAAGCACAGGGGAATCTGCCATCATTCAATATTTCATCAGCAATTAAACTAGTGCAAGTCAAACAGAGTTCGATATTACTCTGAATGTGTAAACTTGAATTAAATATGAAAATATGATCGATTCTCTCCTCCATCTTACTACAAACCATAACTTGGGCATTTCCTATTATAACATTTCGCAACAGATAAAAGTTCCAATTATTCAATTGTGATTGTATTTGATTGAATCTTCATCTTCACACCCTCAGAAATCACAGATCTCATTCAAGGGGGTAATTTCCTTCTTCTGACGCTAATGATGACTATCAGAGTACAAAGGACTGAACGCGGCATGGATTACGCGTCAAATACAATGGAGACGTATAGCTAGACAGCAGAATGTTGCCAATATAATCACACAGTGTAGCAACATTAAACCGAATGAAGTTTAATAACTGCGAATGGTTATTACTCATATTATATTTGAGAAGTGATACGAAGTGGCGATAGCAATAATGAATTAAAGAGGACATACATGACCTTTTGGGGATCCTGCCAATATGCACTTTAGACTTGTGGCTGATGACCTGCAATAGCTACAAAAATGAAGTGCAAGGGAAAAATCTTTGAATGTGGCACACAATGAGTGGAAGGGCGCTCTGAACACAACCTAGTTTGCCATCGCCACGGGAGCAGTAGAACCCGAGCAAAAGGTTCTGATAGGCCCAGTGGGGAGGAGATTGGCCTGTTCCTGATTGGATGATTAGAGGCTGCAGGGGCTCAAATCAGCCATTTTCAGAAAGAGAGTGGTTTGGTTAAGTGGACTGGCACAGTGTGTGCTCTGTGTGGGATCTTTTTTTTTGTGTGGGAGCTCTTTCTGCATTTGTGCCCTGTGCGTGTGTGTGTGTGTGTGTGTGTGTGTGCGTGAGCGTGGTCGGCGAGATCTAACCCAGTTTTAAAGCTGAGGTACATTTAAATGTGTTGCTTGAAGGTAAGAATACAGGCAGTGGCCCCCGTGGGTTTGGTGCTTTTTGAAAATGAAACAGAAAAGGGTGTCAGAGAGTCATTTGATGGGGAGATGGAGGGCGAGTAAAAGAAGGATGGTTGGATTGTTAGTGCAATGATAGGAGACATGAATTATAATGGAACTAGGAACAGCTAGTGATCCAAAACATGTCAAACGGAGGTAGGCAGTCTTATGGCATGCTAATTGAAAGGGCTCACCGGTGTTCTTTGGCTGGATTTACAACGCATGGCTCGAGTCACAAAATTCCATTTTTGTTTTGTTTTCGAGTGGCACAATTCGGATATGTGTCAAGGAAGCGTAAATACGAAAAATAAAATGCATGGAATCTGATACGGTATCTACAGATGGGAATCAGGACTCAGATCGGATAGACCCCTTTAATGCGAGCTTGACGTTATCAAAATAGACCATATATAAATAAACACATTAAAAAACACTGAAAATCTAAACTACTGAAAGAACACATCATAGAAGCATGGTTAACAACCGTGCCAAATTTGAATGAAAAAAATAAACATTCAAACACACTCATGCAGTTGGTGCTCATCAAAACTGAGAGAGAAGTTTCATTCCTCAAAGGTATATCGGAACTTTAGGTACAGTTTGAACATTAACACTAAGCTTAAATATAGGAAAAGAAAAATGTATAAATACCGGTAATGATTACATTTAAATGTATTGAACATAAAAAGCCGGCACGGTGAAAGACTGGTTGGCATATATGCCTCACAGTTCTGGGGACCGGGGTTCAAATCCCGGCCCCGCCTGTGTGGAGTTTGCATGTTCTCCCTGTGCCTGCGTGGGTTTTCTCCGGGCGCTCCGGTTTCCTCCCACACCCCAAAAACATGCGTGGTAGGTTGATTGAAGACTCTAAATTGCCCGAATGTGAGTGCGAATGGTTGTTTGTCTCCCTGCGATTGGGTGGCGACCGGTTCAGGGTGTACCCCGCCCGAAGATAGCTGGGATAGGCTCCAGCAGCCTGCGACCCTAGTGAGGATAATCGGTAAAGAAAATGGATGGTTTGATGGATGCACATAAAAGTTTCATCAAAAATATACTTAAAGATTCAATGAAAATGTATTTTACAGTACAATACTCTAAAGTTAAATGCAACTGAACTGTATTTAAAAAACGCAATGTACTTTAAAAGTAAAAGGTACTGTGCTTGAAAAGTAAAAAACGTACAGTATATGAAAATGAAATAATGTACATTTTAACAGTAAAAAATGTATGCTACTGGATTTTTTTTTTAACTAAGCAGTCTGTATGCATTGCTGCAAGTTTCATTGTGTTTCATTGTATTTCATGTTTAAAATATTGTTTGTTAAATTTTGTTTTGTATTTAATTCAGTGGTTCTTTCACGTACAACAGAACTCGCATGTACCACTAGTGGTACCACACTTTGAAAATCAGCATATTGCACCATCAGTGACCAAAATGCATAACATCTCTTTAAAAAAAAAAAAGTAGTATTTAAATAAGTACCCTACAAATGGTTGAAGCCTTCCAAATGGCTGCTTCGAGATACTGTTCAATACCTCTGATGAAGTGTGTGTGGATCCATTGTAGCTGAGTGCGATGGCTTTGTGATAAGTGGTCAGATAGTTGGACCCAGACGAACAAATGGAAACAAAAGTTTGCCTTCAACCGTAGCAAAGTGCACTATGCCGGTTGAGGGCAAGCCAGCAGAAATGTGTCTTTTGTTCAGCACATTATTGGCATGTGTTCATTTGGCGCCATGGGGAAAACAGACGCGGCATGTGAAAGGGCCAAGAGAAAAACAAGCGTGTGCTTTTGGAACTGTCGTGAGAATGAGAAGAAGGGCAGGTGGAATTAGCTTTCTATCTGTCTCTGTGGCGGTGAAAGGGGACGTAATTAGAGAAAAAGCAATCTCCCTTCCATATCCATCTGTGTCTTTCTCGACCTGTACGCTCACTCAGCCCTCATCTCTATCACTTTCTCGCTTCCATCTCTGTTTTTGGCCATTTGATTTTCTCCTTTTGATGCTCCATAATGGATACATTCAGAATCCTCATCCTCGTCCTCCTCTTCTCTTCCATTATCCCCCTTTTGTCATCTGCTCTTTCCCTCCTCCTCCCCCTCCAGCTCCTTCTCGCCTGGCCTGTTCCTCACTTTTCCACCCCGCTCTCATTGCTCCGAGTGGGCCCTCATGCTGTGCTCTTGGCCATCCGTAATGGATCGTGGCCTCAGCGGATGGCGGACTGCAGTTGTGGCGCAGATGAAATATTAGGGGGTGGCCAGATTCTGTAAATGATTGGCTCATGAAGGCAGACCAGGCTCCTTGGTTGGCCTCACACATGCTCATCAGGGCTTGGCCTGTTCTTGCTATTATATTTGCTGCCATGGGTGACCCTCACTTTTGTGTTGGTAAATCATGCTGTCTCCATTCTATCTTTCTATCAGTTAATCATCAACATCAATCTATTTTGTCCCCTATTGAGATGGAAAGGGAAGAAAGAAAAAAAAAAACTCCCTCACCTTCTGCCGTGTCCCTCTCAATCAGTTTCTCTCCTTCATTGATGGGATTTGATAATGAGGGCCGTGACTTGGTCTATTTTATACCTTCTTTTCTGTCTTCTGTCACCCACCTCTTCCTCTTATCCGCCTCTCTTTATGGCAGCAGGTTGATAATGGGGATCAGAGTGTGTGTCTCTTCCATTAAAGCTGCGGGTTCATAAACCAAATTGCAAATCAAACAAAACCGCAGCGCTCGGGCATGAAGGAGCCGGCATTACACCAAGCAAACCCTCCCAGTTGCTAGTAAGTAATGTCTGCTTGAAATTAGCGAGGGATACATCCAAATGACATTTAAGAACAAACACACAGAGAACACAAATAGCTCTAATGGGACATATGGAGTAATTTGGACACAATGTTCATTAGCTGGTATGATGGTCGTGAATGTAAGCATTGCACAAACAAGATTAAGTGAAGGCTTCATGCATATTCTGGTTATGTGAATGATTTTAGCTTGGCAAATAATAATGCTGCCAATCTTTAACTGACCTTGATGTGATATTTTTTCTCTTTAAGTAATCCCCTTTCCAGTGTTTCGATCTTGTCATCCTACTTTTGTGCCTCTTGGTTTATCCATCCATCCATTTTTGCAACTAATGCAAGGAAGCCCATTTCTGACAGTATTTCTTTTCTTTATTTTCATTCCTAATGGCAGAGCCCGTTTCCACCAGTAATTTTTCTTTGGGTGGAAGAGGGACATTTTGGAAAAGTAAAAAATACAAAAAAACAACAACAAACAAATAACTGCCAATTGTCCCCCATGTGTTGCGCCAAAGCAGGGGTGAGACAGAGCTTATGCAGTGGCATCATGCAGAGACCAGCATGGTCATCCACATGGTGCATGTTAGCCTTAGCTTTATTGTGGATAGGCTGTCACCCATATAAAACCACCTCATTGTGGTTTAGTTTTTGTGGGTTCAGTGCGTCACAGATTTATTTTGTATTTATAGCACGGATTATTTGCCAGATCGAGGGATAAACTCTGTCATAAACCGAGGACCCCTCTGTATAACATTGTTTGTGCACTGCTGTACAATCATGGTGGAACAGAAAAAGGCCATAACCAAACTGTTCTCACAAAGTTGGAAGCATCCATCCAACCATCCATCCATCCATTTTCTGAGCCGCTTCTCCTCACTAGGGTCGCGGGCGTGCTGGAGCCTATCCCAGCTGTCATGTGGGCAGGAGGCGGGGTACACCCTGAACTGGTTGCCAGCCAATCGCAGGGCACATAGAAACAAACAACCATTCGCACTCACATTCACACCTACGGGCAATTTAGAGTCTCCAATTAATGGATGTTTTTGGGATGTGGGAGGAAACCGGAGTGCCCGGAGAAAAGCCACGCAGGCAGGGGGAGAACATGCAAACTCCACACAGGCGGTGCCGGGGATTGAACCCGGGTCCTCAGAACTGTGAGGCTGACGCTCTAACCAGTCGGCCACCGTGCCGCCAGTTGGAAGCATAATTGTTCAAATAGCCTTGAGCCCCTTACAGACTAGCCATCCGAACCGCCTTTTTTTCGAGCTTTTTCCTAGCTTGCTATCCTGGGTGTAAGGTAGGGATGCGGAATGCGAGGTTGAAGTCAACCCAGCGGGCTTTAGACACTGTATCGGAGACGTAGCCTAACACAGGCTGAATGCTGCCAACCGCGACCAGAGTGTGAAGTTTAACACCCGAGACGCACTGTAACACGCCTCTTTGTATTGAAAGCAATCGTAGCTGTCGTGCTGACAGCTACAATTGATTATTTCATTGCGCCAAGCCACATGGGTTGTGTGACACGGTAATATCCCGCTTCGCTGACTTCTGTCAGAAAGGGACAGGCGAATAAATCCCGCTTCTACTGTTACGCCTCTGATGCGGCACTTTACCGGGAAGCCAGTGTGAAGGCAGTTTTGGATGAAGATGAATAGCCCTCAGATAGTGGCCTCCACTCTAATAGATGCCGTGCCTCGATTAGCCGCTGGGTGCGTTATCTACTTGAACAAAAACGCCCCTCCAAATAGATCTCTCAAGAAAAATATGAAGAGCTCTTTTTCAAGATACTATGAATCCATTTAATTATTCTGACATTATTTTTATCCTGTCAAAACAATTCATTCGCTCAATAACAGAAGTTATTAGTCTGCGCTGTACACACTGAATGACATGGGAATATTGAGTGGCTTTGAACTCATTTTGCAAAAAAACCAAACAAAATAAAACAACCAAAAAACGTTCACATAGCTTCCCAAATAATCTTTTTTAAGTCATAAATTACTACTACTACTTCTGATACCGTTATGGAGTACAGTTCACGTTGTCGATGAACTACTAGTTAATACTGAATGCTGAATATAATAGTCATTGTAAATGATCCTTTTGTTCTGCTTCCCTATAAAATGGCGTGCAGCGGTTAATTATCCAGGAGACTGTGCTTTGCATAATTGAGCAATAATTAAGCAATTGTGGTTTTCCATACATGGACGTCATTGCCTCAGTTAATGTCTGTGTATTGCAGATACACGTTCAGCTTTAGTGCAGTCAAAGTTGTTGTTATTTTCCATTTCAAGGTTTAGTGTTTGAAGTCATTTCAGGTCATGACCATTAAAGGGTATATAAAAATATATTTATGTTTCAAAAGGAAGTTAGTGGTCGGTTAGGTATGTTGTATTGTGGGCATTAAATAGGCATTTGTAAAATGTCACCATTCAAAATAGTCCGGATGCATTAGTTAATTCCCTGCAAATGTCAAGAAAAGACATTTCTATTAAATTCTTACTAATCAGCATCTATTACTTCCCGTGGTACTGAAGACAAACATTATAGTCTCTTTATTGATGACTGCATTATACCTATTAACGCTCACAGAAAGATTAGACATTCCAAATAAACACAGTGGAATGTGTATTTCTTTTGTAATACTGACAAATATGACACTTGTTGAATGGAAGCATTGGGAACTAAAATGTGATTACTTTATTTTTTTTGGCCCTTAATGACATTGATCTATTCCACTGCTTAATATATAATGAATACTTAATGGCTACACATTTTCAGTCTTTAAATGGGGTTTGTGGTGAGGTTATATGAGATATCCCTTTACTCTGAAGTTTCTACTTTGGGGTGGAAACGGACACACATTTTATTTACTGAAATGCAGAGAATACTAGGTGTATATATTTTCTACAGTAATATATACAGGAGACTATCGAGGTACACCATGGACTGGTTGCTGGCTATTCGCAGGCGCATATAGACAAGCAACTATTTAGACAAACATTCACACCTATGGATAATTTAGAGTCTTCAATGAAAATAATGCTTTTTGAATGTAGGAGGAAATTCGACTAACCGGACAAAACCAGTGCAAGCAACATGCAAACCCCACACAGGAGTCCCTAAGCCAAGAACCGCTATCCGTACCACCGTGCTGCCCTATATATTATCACTGTACATTTCCCCCCAACAAGCATAATGATACTTATAACAGTATAAGTAAACGGCATAAAAGTACTAAAGTTGTTCTATTTTCCAACTCTGTCTCCACAGCCTCATTGTGCTTTCGCCTAGCAAACATTGAGACATTAATCGGCGTATAAATCTGTCATGTATCGCGCAAACTGCCAGAAAGACCATTACTATGCAAATGAATGCAACACTGCCTCATATTTTGTCTCTAGCTGGAATCCAAACAACATGGTTTATCATGGTTACAGTCATCACACAATGACTAGCTGTAGAGCTTTGTTTGTGAGATGTTGTTTGTATCAGCTGCCACACTGATGCAACTAAAGTGAGGTACAAATGTACTGTACCAATGTTTAAAAATCGAGACCGATTTTCAAAATGTGAGACCCCATGCATAACGAGGAAAAAAGTGTTCTTACATTTCTTATTGAGTGTAGTGTACTGAGATGAGACACAGCAAAGTACACACATAACCAACACTACCCACCATCGCGATGTGTGTCATAGTACCAACATTGACCAGCATGGTGCCACAGGACATGCAGACTGGCGGAAAATACAAAGAAAAAGAAAAAGTAGTTGGAGAAGAAGAAATAGAAGAAGCTAGGCTAACTGTTTGCTTATTTGGTAATTACATTGTGGTTGCAAACTCTTCTCGTCATTTTTCATGTGGAAAATGACTTGTGAGACACATAACACAACCAATTGCTCCTCTATTTGTGCCAGGCGACAACGCATACTTCTGCAAGCTTTCTAATGAGCTCTTTGAATACAGCATGGTCTTTTCTGGTTTAAGAAAAAATGCGTTAATCTACACGTGGTTTTCGCAGGATTTACCCAAATTAACCATCACAGATGTACGGGCTACATTGTCCTTGTAAGTACTCCTCTAAAACACCAAACAGCAAATTAGGTCTTATCAGAATCAGAATCATCTTTATTTGCCAAGAATGTCCAGAAAACGCACAAGGAAATTGTCTCCTGTAGTTGGAGCCGCTCTTGTACGACAACAGATAACATAAACAGAAACATAAAGACATTGACAACAACAGTCACTGAGCAATAAAGGGTTGCTAGTTATCTGGTAATGCCAATACAATTTTAAAATTTTATTTATTTTTATTTTTTTTACAATTGTGCACAAAGATGCAGAGTCCTCTAGCAATTAGAGCAGTTTGAATGACTAATATAGCAATAGTCCGGTGCAATGACCATTGTGCGAAGGGCGCCGAGACTTCAAGGAATATATGCAGTTTAAAGTGACGAGTAGTGTGATAATCTGGGACAATGCTGATTGTGCAAATGTTGCAGATACTCCTCAGTCAGTGTGCAAGTGTGGCGGATGCTACTCTGGCATGAGTGGCCAGTATTGGTCAACAACAGATATGCAAATAGTGCAGCGTGGCGAGACTACAACAGTGAGTGCACGAGTAATATATAATTGGCCCGGCAGAAATGTGACAACAAACTCAAGACAAAGAAATTGGCAGCATGTTGCAATGGAATTGTAGGTTAGCTGTTTAAGAAGTTGATTGCAAGAGGGAAGAAGCTGTTGGAATGTCTGCTAGTTCTAGTTTGCATTGATCGGTAGGGCCTCCCTGAGGGAAGGAGCCGGAAGAGCCGGTGAGCGGGATGTGGAGGGTCCGAGAGGATTTTGCACGCTCTTATCTTAGTTCTGGCAGCGTGCAAGTCCTTAAGAGTGGGTAGGGGGGTACCGACAATCTTTTGAACAGTTTTGATTGTCTGTTGCAGTCGGAGTTTGTCCTTTTTTGTAGCAGCACCAAACCAGACTGTTATGGAAGAACACACGACTGACTCGATGACCGCTTTGTAGAACTGCCTCAGCAGCTCCCGTGGCAGGCCGTGCTTTCTCAGAAGCCGCAGGAAGTACATCCTCTGCTGGGCCTTTTTGAGGACGGAGTTGATGTGGATCGCCCACTTCAGGTCCTGAGAGACTGTAATTTCTGTCCTGGTACATCCCAGGAACTTGAAGGTCTCGACGGTTGACACAAGGCAGCTGGACAGCGTGAGGGGAAGCTGTGGTGAAGGATGCCTCCTGAAGTCCACGATCATCTCTACAGGCTTGAGCGTGTTCAGCTCCAGGTTGTGTCGGCCGCACCACAGCTCCAGCCGCTCCACTTCTTGTCGATATGTAGACTCGTCACCGTCCTTGATGAGGCAGATGACGAGTCTTTGTTCGTCTTTTGTTGTTTGAAGATACGTCTCACATCCTGTCCGTGGATGGTTAACGCAGAAGTCAGAGGTTTGATTGTGGTCGGTGGTGTGGCTGGGTGGGTGTGGGGTGTGAAAGTGTCCTTTTCAAATCTGCAGTAAAAGGTATTCAAGTCGTTGGCTAGTGTGCTATTGTTCTCAGCTTGGGGGGGATGGCCGACCCAACTCGGTGTTGATCACACACACAAGGATTTGTGATCGGAAATATTGAACGTTTAACATTTACAATAGTCAGCCAGACTGTTTTCCTAGCAGATTGAGGAGGTCACATGATCAGTCTTAACACACCTCACACGACAGGATAATCACAGTGATTTTAGAGAAATCAATTCCAATCAATCAATTCCTCTGCTGATTTTAAACACAAAAGATGAAAAATGCTCAAATTAGGCCCGACTATCGCTATGGGTGGAACCCACTTTAGTAGAAAGACTGCCCATCACACTCATTCACTGCCAGCCTTCCCAGTTACAATGGATATTTGACTTCTATAGCTGTCAATGGCAGTGAATGAGTTTAACCACAAACTATGTTTTAAGACAGTGGAAAATGTGTGACCAGAGGTGGTAGAGTAGCCAAATATTGTACTCGAGTATAAGTACTGTTACTTGACAATAATGTGACTCCAGTAAAAGTCAAATATAGTCCTCCAAATAATTAATTGAGTAGTAAAACGTACACACTGAAAAAACTAGTCAAGTACTGAGTAAATGGTGAGTAACTTCAGATTTTTTTAATCAGAGCATGAACATCCATCCATCCATCCATCCATCCATCCATTCTCAACACCGCTTATCCTGGTTAGGGTCACGGGGCGCAGGAGCCTATCGCAGCTGACTTCAGGCAAAAGGTGGACTACACCCTGAACTGGTTGCCAGTCAGTCACAGGGAACATATAGACACGGACAACCATTCGCACGCACATTCACACCGTCACTGAGTGGGAATTGAACCCACGCTGCCCACACCAAAAGTCAGTGACAGCATGAACATCAATAAAATAAAAATAATAAGGGTCAAACTCAGCCTAATTAGCTGCGTGTATCCGCATTAGGGGGTAAAGAAAATAAAACAGACACAAAATCAGTATCAGCTATTAATTTAATTGACATAAGAGCATTTTGTCTCTGTTTCTTGATGTTTTTTTTTTTGCCTTCAACTGTAATTCTCTGTCTTTCTCGTCCCTGCTCTCCCTCTACATCCTGTCCCCAGTGTTCATTGCCACACTGAGTTTTCACAGGAATTTAAGCATGAATCTTTAATTAGCAACAGCTGTTGTTCTTCTGTGAGTCTGTATGTGTTTGGGTGATGCTAACTACTCTTACAGGCTCACTGTCACTTCAGTCCCAGCCTTTACTTATTGAACAAGCTTGCCAAAGATGTGCACGCACGCCCGACACACACGACCGCAAAGGTTAGCACCGATTGCATTCACATGTACTCATCAGCAGGCATTACTACGCGTATACATGCACACCCACACATGAATGCACACCACGCTTGCATCTGTCCCTCACCACACAGTATGTATGCATACACACATACACAAACACACTGACTTTTTCAAACTCCTTCGCCTTTTTCTTTCTTTTGTCCTCAATTGCTCAGCTGTTGGTTGTGAATTATGTATTATTTCCTTATGGAGTGTGAAGAGCTTAGCTCAAGGCTATTGTTCCTTCGTAAACGGCCATTACTTGGGTCTTTGCTTCATTTACAATTTGATGTCTGATCAGGATCTGTTTGCAGCCATACAACTTCTATTTGCAAAAAATGGCACACACAACTGAACAGTCAAAAGTCATGTAGTGTAATGCAATCTATCCATCCATTTTCTTCCGCTTATTCAAGGTCGGGTCACGGTGCCAGTAGCTTTAGCAGGGAAGCCCAGACTTCCCTCTCTCCAGCCACTTCATCCAGCTCTTCCGGGGGGATTCCGAGGCGTTCCCAGGCCAGCCGGGAGACGTAGTCTCTCCAGCGTGTCCTGGGTCGTTCCCAGGGTCTCCGCCCGGTTCCATTATTCTCTCACTCGTGAAAAAGACCCCAAGATACTTGAAGTCCTCCACTTGGGGCAGGATCTCATCCCCGACCCTTTTTTATCCCAACCGCTCATTTTCATGCCAACCGGTCACACTTTGCTGCGAACTGCTCCTGTGAAAGTGGGACATCACGGCTTGATGAAACCAAGTGAACCCCATTATCTGCAAAAATCAGAGATGCAATACTGACGCCACCAAAGCGGACCCCCTCTACGCCTCGGCTGCGCCTAGAAGTTCTGTCCATAAAAGTTATGAACAGAATCGGTGACAAAGGGCAGCTTTGGTGGATTCTAACCCTCACCGGAAACAGATCCGACCTACTGCCGGCAATGTGGACCAAACTCTGACCCCGGTCATACAGGGACTGAAGAGCCAGTATCAGGGGGTTCGGTACTCCATATTCGCGAAGCACTCCCCACAGGACTCCCCGAGGGACACGGTCGAACGTCTTCTCCAAGTCCACAGAAGGCATGTAGACTGGTTGGGCGAACTCCCGTGTACGCTCGAGGACCCTGCCGAGGGTGTAGAGCTGATCCATTGTTCCATGGCTAGGACGAAAACCACACTGCTCCTCCTGAATCTGAGATTCGACTTCCCGACAGATCCTCCTCTCCAGCACCTCTAAATAGACCTTACCAGGGAGGCTGAGGAGTGTGGCTGATGTGCGGTCCTCAATCGGTTAGTATGCGGGTGTGAGTGACCAACTGTAATTTTTTCGCTGTGGTCCCCTTCAGCGAAATTATGGTTTTATTCTCTCTTAATAGTATAGTTTGATTCTGTATCCTGTATTATATTGTCTTGTAGATGTATTTTACTGCTTTTTTACATCATGGCCAGGGGACTACAGATGAAAACTAGCCTTCTGGCTAATTCTGGCTTTTTTAACCATGTGTACTTCATGTGTTTTATGAAATTGCATTGTCCCCTTTCAAAAATAAACTGATAAACTAAACTAAACTTTCGGCCATGTCGCTCGGTGTGCTGTGGTCCTAAGGCTCAACGGCCCTGTGACACAATAATCACTATTGAGGTGCATAGATACATTTACTTCTAAATGTGCAGTGATGTGATACTGAAACTTTGGAAAGTTTTCTTCTTCATGTAGTGCTGTGGAAACACTATCGATTGTTCATGCTGATCTCTCCAATAGGCCACACTGAAAGCAAGCCTTGCAGGCTGAGAATAACGATAGATAAAGGGACATTTATACACTGTGTAATTATGATAGTATTTACATTCTGGGTTGTTTTCACATGAGAAGGTAACTATAAAGTTATTTTTTCTCCTATTCACTCTTGTTTGCGTTCATGTTTCTATTGATGTGTGTGTGTGTAGGATTAATTTAAAGAAAATGACCCTGGGCTAATGAAGAGGAAGGCGATGGAGAAAATGTGGAACGCTTTGAAAAGGTCAGTGTGTGTGTGTGTGTGTGCTTGCGTGTGTGATTTCACCCAGTGATCACACTTGAATGCCAAATAAAATAGATTTTCTCTACTCTTTTTTTCCCCCTGTATGGTATAATACCACACATATCATTCTTTTCCACACAATTTCTCCTTCTCCCACGTTGTTTCTTTTCCCCCCTCTTCTTTCTTTTAGCCCTGTGGTGCCCTGTGACCTGCTCAAACCTCGGCTTGCCGAAAATTCAATCTGAGCGCTGTGATGTATCCCTCCAATACCATACCGCGCCATTACAGACTAAAATGTTCACCAACCCCCATTCAGCACATGCACACAGACACACACGAAAAGCAAACAAAAAGAAAACATGACAGAGGCATTTTCTTTACAAAAGCCAGTCTGCAGAGGGATGTGATTGTGAGTGGATTCAGGGGCACCATAGTCTCAGGCCAATCATCTATAATTCATTTTTCCAAGGCATACAGTAATATCTCCACCTGCCTTCTATTTCATCAAAGTGAACAAAGAAATGGAATTTTGTATGAGGGGAGACTATGAAAATATTGTTCCTAATAAATAAATCTGTGGCTTTTTATCCAAGGCATACTGAGTTTTGTTTTTTTAAGAAGCGTTATCAAGTACAATATATAGAGAAAGAAATGTCTTCTCAGTCTCAATCAGGACAGAATGTGCTGTATATATTTTTTTTCTGATCATGTGTGTCACCATTATTTTCTTGTTTTTTGTTTTTTCAACCTTCATCTACAGTGGGAACTCGGTTTTCGTGATTAATCACTTTCAAAAAGTCTAACTAAAACAAAATCATATGAAAAATTAAACAATATTTTCCATTGGAAATCATGTAAATCCAATTCATCCATTTCAGTCAGACACCGAAAAATATTAACAAAAAATACATTTTGTAGATAATAACTATAGCTTAACATGTGAAATAAATATAAATGACTAATGCAATGGATAAATGAACATTAACACTTTTTAAAATCTTTATCGAAGACTTGATGGCGTATAAAAGGTGGAAATAATGGAAGGTGGAGTACGAGAGGTTATTGTTTGGAAGGGTTCTTTCTTGAATTCTGTGGTGTTTCTCGTTTTAGTTATCATCGGAATTCTGGATTTTTTTGGTTAATTGTTGGAAAGAGGGCAGTGCAATGAACGAGTGGTTTCCTCACAATTCGGAGCTTCTGGATTTGACTCTCGGCTCAGGTCTCCCCTTGTGGAGTTTGCACGCTCTCCCTGTGCTTAATGGCATTTCTCCCACATTCCAAAACATGTTAGCTTCATTGAAGACTCTAAATTGCCCAAACTGTAGGTATGAATGTGAGTGTGAATGGTTGCTTGTCTCTATGTGTCCTGTGATTAACTAGTGACCAGTCCAGGGTGTAGCCCGCCTCTCGCCCAAAGTCAGCTGAGTTAGGCTCCACCTCACCTGCGATCCTAATTTGGACAAGTGCTATACAAAATGGATGGATGGTTCAATTGCAAAACTAATGTGCATGTATACACTTGTTCCATCACCCTTCCTTAAAGTGGCGTTTTTGAGTAATTTCCTCAAAGTGCATCTGCATGACAAGTGAGTCAATTAGATTCATTTATGTTGCTGAGTCTACAAGAATAAAGTTAAAATATAATCACTGCTGTGACATTTTAAAATGAATATTCTATGTGATTCATGACATTGCATTTGGAAGAATAAACGCAAAAAAGCGCATCAGACCCTTTTCCCCCAGTCTGTAGCTTACCTAAGGCTCCTACTTTTAGCTCCTATAAAAATGCCACTGTAATGCATCAATCACTTCAACTGACTACTCCCATTCGAAAGGTGCTGCAATTGTCTTGTCTGAACTCCTCACCCTACCTCTATGACCAAGACTGGAACACATTCTTCCAGTCATTACCCAAAGTTCCCGAGCATAGGTGAAAGTGTGATACTGATGAATTGAGAGCTTCACCAACCAGCTCCTTTTTAACATTTTTTTGTTTTACAGAGCTATTCATGACCTGACTACTGCCAATACCAACGTCACACTATTTCATGTTCCAGCTTACATTCATGAAGACACACACCAGGATATCTCTTAATGATGAGACTTCACTTCCACCTGGACGTGAACTCCCACTGCTCTGGCAGAGACCCACGACCTCTGACTTGCAAGTGTTGACAGTCATCCCAATCGGTTCACATTGGTCCAACATCTGCCCCACACAGTGCCTGTTGGAGGTCACAGTCTGATGAGGCCAGCAAAACCAAACCTCCTCATCTGCATAGAGCAGAGATGCTAACCTGAGGTCCCCAAACTGGATCCTCGCCAGCCTCTGTTGGCAATTTGAGAATTAGCATTAACAAACAAGTCATGTTTAGATGCCTTGCCAAGAATACTAAATGTGCTCTTATAGGTAAATGGTACAGTTTCAAAGCATCTAGCTCGCTAGAGAAAGAGAGAGAGAGAGAGAGAGAGAGAGATAGATAGATAGATAGATAGATAGATAGATAGATAGATAGATAGATAGATAGATAGATAGATAGATAGATAGATAGATAGATAGATAGATAGATAGATAGATAGATAGATAGATAGATAGATAGATAGATAGATAGACAGACAGACAGACAGACATGAAAAGTCTCATAAGCTTACCAATACACACTGGCCAATGATTTACAATAGGTACCTCCACAATCTAACGTGCAAGCGTTGCATCAAAGAGCCGCTAGTAATTATTTAATGGTGTCACTAAACCCAAACACAACAGTTATGGGTGGTAATGGCTGTGCATAAATTTCCAAAAAGTGGATAGTAGGGACTAGGGTGAGAAGCTCGGTCATGCGGGAGGGGCTCAGAGTAGAGCCGCTGCTCCTCCGCATTGAGAGGAGCCAGATGAGGTGGCTCGGGCATCTGTTTAGGATGCCTCCCGGACGCCTCCCCGGTGAGGTGTTCCGGGCACGTCCCACCGGGAGGAGACCTCGGGGACGCCCCAGGACACGCTGGAGAGACTGCGTCTCTCGGTTTGCCTGGGAACGCCTCGGGATCCCCTCGGAGGACCTGGAGGAGGTGGCTGTGGAGAGGGATCTCTAAAATCTATTTGTCATTCTTCTTCTGATCAATTAATCGCCTCATATTGCCTGAAAACCCACCAGTTTTGGTGAGTGTGTGTACCCTGCTAAGAATGTACAATCCCCTAAAACTCACTCATCAGCACCCCCTGGGAAGTTAGAAAAAAATAGTCCCTGACACCTGTTTCACCAATCAACACGAAATTTAGTGCATGGGTATCAGGATGCACGAAAAAGTCTCAAGGACCCATGCCGGAAATTTAACAGGAAGTCGATCATTTTGTGTCAAGGTTGCCATTATGGGCAAATTTTAGAGCTAATACAAATGAGCTCCCAGTGAAATTATGGTATCTTAGATAGATGGACCATGATAAAGAGGGTGTGAGGGCCTATTTGTTTGCAGCTTGCAGTTTTAATTCACATTATTTTGAAACAAAATAATGACTAGGAAAGTGGATACTTTAGAAACTAATAAAAACACATTCTTCAGAATCTTAAACAGATTACTTTGCATTTTTCTATTGTCGCTGTGCAAAAACGTGGTATTCTTCAAGCGTAAGGAACCATTTGCATACAGGATGCACAAAATGAATGGTCTTTTGTTGCTGCCGATTTATCTGACATGGCTCATGAGTTTGCAGACTTACAGTAGGTCGATATGGAGGAATCCATACCCTGTACCATATCACGCTTACATTATTACCATCTTATGGGAAGCAACACATTGCATTCTCAATGATTCTTTGAACTGCTCAGGGATTAATCCAAAGAAAGACTCTGTCAATCTCTGCTATTCTGCACAATGATAATGTTAAAATGAATAAAGTGGGCCAAGACGATGGTGTGTTTAACATAACAAAGGGTTTTGCTTTCCATTGCTTCTCATGCTCTGGAAAACCTTGACTTCATTCAGGCTGCAGTCAGTGGTAGTCAGTCTGCTCTAAGCTTGTCTTTTATTATTTGCCTTGTTCTTTAAGCTGCTCTGGGCTTCTCTCTATTTCTTAACCCGCACATCATATTTTCGGTCTTCTCCATCCTCTCTATTTCCTTGTTGGATTTTCCTCCTTACTCTATTTCTTATCTCTTAAAGTCTGGTGGTCGTCTCAGGATTAGGTTTTGCAACTACTTCAATATTTTTATTGCTGATGCTTAGTAGTAGCGTGTTAGGTGATCTGGGGTGAAAAATACTAGGCTATGATTGGTGTTTGATTAGAATGAAAAAAGTATCATTTTAAGTTATTCCCAGAGAATTGAGGATGATTCAATGTCATACAATATTGTACCAAAGCCTTGGGAATCACTATGATTTTATATTTTTGTAGTTTCATAATGACCACATACAGGTACAGTTAAGCCCCAAAATGATGCAAAAAGCCATATTTTAGGTTAAAGTGAACTTATATATCTATCCATACATTTTCTTTACCTCTTATCCTGTTCAGGGTCACTGCGATTTGACACAGGGCAGGGCATTGTGGTTGATTCACTCGGGTGAATTGTTGTCTGTCACTATTTTAAACCCTGTATAGTCTACCTTTCAGCTGGGATAGGCTCATGGGTGACCATGAGCAGAATAAGCGGTATAGAAAATGGATTGATGGTTTTAGTTCTGTGGAACCTCGAGTTACCAACTGAATCTGTTCCGTGACACTGTTTGTAACCCGAAACGTTCGTAAACCAGGGTAATGTTTCCCATTTAAATGAATCTAAATGCAATCAATCCGTTCCAGCCGCAGCACATGTTATATTCAACTTGTTTTGATCATTGTGTGGTTTAAAAATAAGTACTGTTCAACATATAAACAGGTGAAAACACAATTTCTGATGATGCAATAACAGTGGCTACGCTTGCAAACTACACTATGCAGTGTCTTAGCCTTTTCGGAACAGTAACGTTTACGTTCACTGTGGTTACTGCTAGCCCTAAATGGCTGCCACCTCCCACAATGCAGCGCAGCTTTGGCATTGGATTGTCGGATGTGGCAGTCATTTTAGGCAAAAAACAAAGATAACTGAAGCACGGAGACAATGAGGTTTATGCGGCGCAGAAAGTTCTTAGCCTTCTGCAGCCTTGCCAAGACTGTTCGTAAACTGAAAATAGTAGCGAGGTAAATTTTCTTATAAAATTTGTTTGTAAACCGGGTGGTTTGTAAACCAAGGTTCCACTGTATGTCAAAACTGACTGCTGTGAAAAAGACCATTAAAACAACAAAGTTATTCCTAGAAATGATGGCAATACAACTGTGCATGTGTTGGTTGGGGGTTCAAAGTATAAGAATTGTGTGGGTGTTGGTTTTCCATTAATGCATTTACATGAGGTAATAGGGCCTGCTTGCCAGACAGAATGTAATTCCCATCTTCAGAATGTGAACGGTAACGAGTCTGACCTCTGACAAGCGGACCATTCAGACATGCAGGGAGAAAAAGAGAGTGCGACTGACCGTAGAGGAAAAAAAAGAATGATCTCTTACTAAATTTCAGAAACATTAATTTACAGAGGCTTTCATGAGAAGAAGGAACGATGGGGGAAAGATTAAATAGTTTCATGCATTGATAATATCCTATATTTTGCGAGCGAAAGGATGGAGCCAAGGGGGATAGATCAACAGATTGACTAAGGGCTGGTATATCTTCTTAATTTCACAGACCCTCATTTACAGGAATTCTCATATAAAAGAGGGGGGATTAAATTGCTTCATGCATTGAAAATGTCACTTTTTTTGTAAAAGAGAGAGGCTGGAGATAGAGGGCATGAACTTGGCGGTCTTTCGGTCTGCAATTCTGCTTATTTCATTTCATTGTAAGACTGCATCCCAAGCCATTGCTCTGTTCATCAGCTCACATTGAATTTTTACTCCACTGAAAAGGAAAATATCACATACTATATTGATTTGTGGTGACATTTAAGAGTTTTGCTAGCCTGAACAAATTACACAATAACTGAATACATATTGCCTGTGTAACTAAATCACACCACAGCTTATTTGTCTGTGCTATAGAACCCAGTTGTAGTCCAAAACAACACTTCAATCAATCAATCAATCACATTGCTGTGTCGTATGACTTCTTTCTCCATTACATGAAACACATGAAACACCATTGCGTATTTTAAATCAGTTCCACCACGCTCCTCTGTGCTGATATTGCTTTAGGTTGAAATGACCCCACAACATACTGTATCCATACCAGTTTTGATGGATAGAAACTCACTGTAGGGCTATGTATCATGAGATGTACAGTATGTACCGGCACGTGCATGTGTCCTTGTGTCTGTGAATGATACAGCAAGTAAAGCAGGAATCCCTTTGTCGTAATTTAGGGCAATTACAGTCCCAAGGTGGGCTATAAATTAGGACTTGAATAACAACAAGGTTTTTGTTAGTTCACTATAATTTGATGAAGGTCGAGTCAAAGTCAGTTAATCGATGATGTCTTAGATTTTTTTTCCTGCACAGTACAGCGATGCCAAACCTTTTTTAGCGCTACGAACCGGTTTCACGTAAAGACATATTTCGACAGACTGGCAATAAAAAGCAAAAAAAAAAAATAAACTTCACTGACTGATTATGTGCAAGAATGCTGTTTTCATTTTTTGCACTAGCACTGCCAAGCAGTGTTCGTCGATGTGATACAGTCCCAACGCAAAGCAATTATTAGTCAATTGGTGGAAAAAAAAAACCAACAACTCATCACTACAACATGCACAATGGTGAAAACTTTATGTTGATGCTAAATAGAACATCAGAATGCATACAGAGAATCCGTATTCAAGGTTTTAACACAAGGCTTTGAGTCAACTCAAGCATAAATATGTTTTGCTTACATAATACCCCAGACAATGTGGCCTGTGTAATGCATTGTATAATAATGTTATGAGGTGCAGGAATATATTGAAAACAATTTAGAAATGTTGTTTTAGATTTTAAATCACTGTGGAGAACATGATCATATTCAACAGTTGGACTACAGTCACGTATGACATAGAGTTGTGCCGCGAGACAGAAGTGGCCCGACTTACGAGTTTTTCGAGATAAAAGCCAACGTTCGGCTGATTTCTTTGCTTTGACTAGTGAGCAAAAATGTGTGATGCGAACGCTGTATGGTGGCAGTGAACTTAATTGAACTCACTTCCTCGCATGCAGCGGTTTGGCAGATAGTGAACACTTTTCAAAAACGCTTCAAGTTTTTATTGCCACTCCCAGTTGAAGTTTACTGTCAAACGAAACATAAAACAAAGATAATTACACATTGCATATTTAAAACAACCACATAACTTGGCCTTTTGAAAGTCCGCTACTTAATGCTAACAATTAATTAGAAACGGCATAGACGGGCTAACGAATAGCATTGGTGTCACAGTGTTACAGCTCTTTAAGCAAAAGATATTTGAACAGAAACTGTGGAGCAACACATCTCGCAAGACTATATAACAATACTCACAGACATATACAGTATATTCTGTAGCCTGTGCGAAGAACGACTAATATTACTGCAGGTTCCTAATGAGCTGAGACCGTCTCCATGTACAGTATATTTGTGTCTGGATTATACTGCCCCCAGGTGGCCAAAGCACACACAGCAGAAGCAACAGCACTATGTCTATTGAGTTGAAGAAAAAGAGATGTGTCAAAAAACTAATTTCTGTACATTCTATTTAATTACGTCACTACTGTATAGCTTTTGTAATGCACACTATTTTAGTTACCAGAGTGGTCATGGAATAAATTAAAATGTGTATCTCAAAGCACCTGCAGTACATAACTTGTAGTCTGCTCTGGCCAACATGTGTAAAACTTCTCTGTTTCAGATGAAATGCACTGACTGAGTTTAGTTTTTATATTTTAAAAATAAGAGTCTAAGTTGATAAATGGACTGGTTTACACAGATGCACATAATGAGTTTTTTCATCACAAATGCAATTGTCACAGGTGAATGCAGAGATCATCCCTGAAATGATGGAATACGCACATGCAAAGACACATGCTGCGTGTCTGTTAAGTTTCAGGAGCTGTCAGTTTAATTCCCTGCCTGTTATACACACATAATTAACTTCCAAAGTACCACTCTGTGAATAGTATCAATTATTTCCTTTCGTTTCACTGTCCTCCTCTTAGTCAGGTGGATTTATTCACATTTTCCGATTTGACAGTGTGTTAATTGAGCCATTAGCTGGAGGTGTGAACGAGAGACGGAGACAAAAACTCTTTGCTTAGGTTCACAAGTGTGTGCATCTGCTCCTTCATAGGTGTTTTGTATTTCATTCAAATAACACCTGTTAATTAATAACAGCTAGATTTTTTGTGTGTGCTATTCTTCCCTTCGAAAATAGCTTTAATGATGTTTGTAACATAGAGAGAAGTACTGCTAGCCCCTGAGTGTTACATTTGCAGATTGCTTGTGAAAAGGTGATGTTAAGTGTGTTAAAGTTCATCTGCAAATTTTCTGCTGTGGATGCACCAAGCTTCGTGCCAATTAATTACCACACTGTAGCAATCAATGAACACAGTTATTGCAATCCCTAATGCAACTGTTTCCACAACGATTGGAATAGGATAGACATAACAGCTCGTGATCCAAAAGCATACCACATTATGTGTGAAACATGGTGTGCACTGGAATAGCATAATGGTAGTTCATGTTAGTTCAGTTTGGACTGAATGGAAAAGAGGGACTGAAACAAAATATTTTTCACAGTTTCCCTGTTGTTTTTGCTTGTCCTCCACTTCATCTCTACAATGTCATAAGTTGGCCGCTTCTGGCAAGATGCACTGCAACTTGCTTGAAGATGTTGGCATCCCTCACATAAATGTTTATAATAACAAGTTTAAAAGGTTAATTTCACACAGTACAACCCTGCACAAACAATAGGAACTGTAAAAGGACAACGACGACACCACTAACCACGTGGACAATGCTATTCAATGAAAGAGCTGTGTCAAATAATCTGGCTCCTGACATGAATTCAACAATATGTTCATTGTGGTTGTAGTTAGCAAACTGTATTCCATCAAAACGAGAGCTGTATCCAATACAGTGGTGCTTTGAGATATGAGTGAAACGACTTACAGGTTTCTTTCCGAGATATGAGCTGTCGTTCGTCCGATTTTTAGTTTTGACTTTAAAGTCTGCTAGCTTATTGCTAAACATATAATGGGAAGCATCATAGACAGGCTAATGAATAGCATCTGTGTGGCGGCATTATAATACTTATAGCAACGGATATTTGAACAGTGCACATGTAGACCAACAATATCATAATACTCATAGGCATACATTCTTTTTTTCCTCTGCGAAAAACGACTACTATTATTGCATCTTACGGAGTCACTTACAGTATTGAGTAGTTGTTACACTCTTTCGTTTGTGGACATGACTGTAGTGTACGGCCCCCGATCATGATGGACAAACTGATTCTTTACATTCTATTTAATTCTGTTCATACTATATATATATTATAAAGTACTATATTAAATAGTGTTATTTTCATTATTAAAAAACACATTACACGTTTTTTTGTATTGTTTTTGGGGGGAAGGCTGGAACAGAGTAATGGCATTTTTGTTTATTTCCATGGGGAAAGATGGTTTGAGATACAAGTGTTTTGCGTTACGAGCATGGTAACGGAACAAATTAAACTTGTATCGCAAGGCACCACTATCTTTTGAGGGCTCCATTTAGCATAAGAGCTCAAAATATTAACATCTTAACAGTTGGTGCTTATGTGGCACTGGCGGGTCAGGAGTGTGACTGATGAAATCACCCTGCTGAGATGGAATTGATTTGTCTATTTCTGTGACCGATACATGGCCAGCGCACAACATCATACTAGTCTGCAGACTTTCGGAAAAATCTTTCAGGGACCTGTTATATGTTGGCATACTAGGGCAGATTGTTTTGACTAGGTTATGTTATTTTTGACAACTTCATGTTTCGATGGCTTGTACTTTTGTACTTGCCCATTCCTTTACTACCAGCGGGAAATTAATATATTTGTATTTGTTTGTGGTTGGTTGAACAAGGAGCATGGTGGCGGAGTGGTTTCCATGTCAGTCTCACAGTCGAGAGATCTGGGATTCTATTCAAAGCTATGGCCCGCCTGTGTGTAGTTTGCATGTTCTCCCCTGTGCTTGCGTGCATACTTCACTTCATCCACATTCCGTAAACATGCATGTTAGATTCATTGAAGGCTAAATTGTCCATAGGTGTAAACGCAAGTGTGAATGGTTGTTTGTCTATTCGCACCCTGCAATTGGCTGGCGATCAGTGTAAGGCGTACCCAAAGTCAGCTGGCAAATCCTAATGAGGACAAGCGCTATATAAAATGGATGGCTGATTTAAACAACCATCTGCAGTCAACGTCTGTGATTTTCCCATCCATGTGTTCAGTCTGCATTGGTCAAATTTGTCCTCTCTCCCACTGCGCATAGCATGTTCTTCCCGACACACTGATTTATTTGTCGAGGTCTTGATGGATCAGGCCCACCAGCAGGGAGCATTCACATTTGCTCGATACCGGTGACAAAAGGACTTTTTCACGTGGAGAGGCCATGGCAAGGAAAGAGAGTATGATTGACCACTTGCCGGTAGTAACGCTGGGTTTGAATGCATAAGGCATTATGCATGTTATAGAAAAAAAAAAAAACTATAACAAAAGTAAGGCAAAAAAGGCTTCTGGGCACTACCAAAGAAAGTTATGATCCCATGAGTTCTCTAAATGTACTCGAGTGTAACCGATCAGTTAGAAGATATTCAAACAAAGGCTCCAAGACAAGATACTATTCAAAATGTTCATGCATATTCACTCTAACTCATTAAGAACCCACTCTGAAATAAATATGGAGATCCTTGTTTTCTTCTCTTAGTTTATCTTTTAATTAAGAATTGAGCATTCCAAGTCCAATATCTTTTATATTATATAGGAAGCTTATCCTGTTGTAAAACCTAGCTGGAGAATCAAATTAGCTCAAGTCAAATAATCCTCAATAATCAATCAATAATGGGATTTGCAATTGAAACTGATGCTCATTTATAATGATGAATAAAAAAGTATGAGGCACTAATTTTTATGAAAAATAAACATGAGTACCTCATACAGAGAAAGTTTCTTCAGTTCATTTAAAATTTCCCAAATATGTCTTAAATCATTATTCAAGTATATTTCTAATTTTCTAATTTTAACTGAAGAAAGAGGTAAATTATGCATGTGTGTATTACAGGCCTTCTCCCCTGTGGTTCATTAGAAGCAATGGAATTCAATGACCCAGAAACTAATCCAAGTCCAAATCAATTAGTAGACATACACATGCATACATTTGAGCTGCTCATTACAAAGACAAACTTCGCCTCGCAAGGAGGGGTTTCATCTTTGAAGATGCGTCAAATGGTGTATGATGTTATGCAAAATAGAATATTTTGGTTAGCTTTAATGGTTGAATGTGGGTGAGGTGCCAGTATGAGATGATTAACAGGATGTTATTTCAGAGGGGTTTGCAAGGTTTGCACAACACATATATTAGGAGAAGCCTCATTACTTTGGTGGCCTCAATTTAAACTATCACTTTCGCACATTAAAAGTCATCCAACACTTTATTTTACATAGGTCTCTATTGCGACTTATTGGGCTAATTCTGGGACTTTGTGTAAATGTGTCCTGATATGACAATAAAATGATTTGAATCCTCTTTTTTCTTTTTCAACAAATAATAATCCAAATGGAAAAAGACAAAAACACTTCGAGCTCATGAAAACTCATTCAGATTGAGCAATTTCACCATGAGCAACCTTATTTGCTAAAAATTATGGGTACCAATAGCGACAATACTAAACCGGACTCTGTATTTATTTGGTATCCAAATCTATACCAAATCTTGCCCTACTGCACATCACTAAGTGGTACACCCTGGATTGGTCGCCAGCCAATTGCAGGGCAAACAACCGATCATCAAACCACACAAAAACAGAGTCGGAGGAACCGGTTTGAAGTGCCACTACGGACAATAAAAATGGCAACTAATAGTTAGCGGGATACTCGTCTGCTTGCTGGCTACTGACAAGGTGCCCTTGAGCAGGGCATAATCCCCACCATGCCAGATCAAGTGGTGCAGCACTCTTTGAACCTCTTTCACTCTAAATCTGTCCTAGCAGTCCTGGCTGCATGTGTGTGATTGGTTCTGAGTGTGGTGTGCAACAATAAGTATACATCCACAGAGTAGGAAATGAAATTTACCCTTGAGGTAAAGGAATAAGTATAATACATCAAAATTCAAAATAAATCACACTCACCTTTACACGTTTTTGGAATGTGGGAGGAAGCCGAAGTACCCATGCATGGAACATGCAGACTCCACAAAGCTAGGCTGGGGCTGGAATTCAAACCCCAAACCTTATGACTGTGAGGCAGACGTGCTAACCACTCCAGCGCCGTGCTGCCCTTTATTTAGAATAGAGGGATGGATCAAACTGTTAATATAATCTTTAAGCAGTATTATATCAGGCTGGTATATTTAAAATTGTAGAAATCAAGTTGAAAACAATCAAACAAATAACGAAAAGACAACCTTGGCGGGGCAATGACGATAATAACACATTGAATATGGAATCTGTTCTTGAACGCACCTTTGTGCCAATCGATTGCATGGTGTCAAATGGTGGCTGTCACATTTGGTGCACTGTCTCTTTAACAAAGTATCAGGCAGCCCTGTTGTGGAAGCGCTGGTCAGTAACTGTGGCCAGGAACGGACGCTTGGGAAGGAATCCCAAAACTTTCCCCCAAGTGTTTACCTCACACTTTCACGTCGTTTCCAGTTCGTACGGTGTTAAAACTACGTGTGCTACAAGTGACGCTCGACGATGAAGTGGATATTACCGAGGAGGGCCTGGAGAAAGGAAACATGAGAGGGGAGGAAAACTTGTGGAATGATGCCTGAGCGACTGCATGCCTCCCTACAAAGTTCAGCTAAGGTAGCTAACGTAAGCTAGCTGTGCTGAATTGGATGGGAAAGTTTGGAAATGACGCGAAACTCCCCTTTGTCACACTCTCCCTCGACTAGAAGACGGGGGAGAGCAACAGTTAACCATATACGTGGTGTGTTTGTAACGGAATGCTGCCGTGCTGGGCTTGTTAGCGCTGCTAGTTTCCAGTAACGTTACGAAGCTAATATAATCAGCTAAGTGACAGCAGATGATAACCAACCTCTGCCCAGGCAAGTGCACAGTGCAGTGCAGTGCAGTGCAGGGAAATGTTACGAATATAACCTGCTCTGCACCTCAAAGGTACACAAAGTAAAATACGCGTTGTCTGCTACCAGTCAAAATGTGACCGTCTAAAAGGTATCTTAAATGCAGTATAAAAAGTGGAATATTTTAAAGTTAGTCCAGCGGTGTTTCCCAACCTATTTGAACCAAGGCGCCCACTGTATTTTAGAAAAATCATTTGACCATAAAAAAAGTGTCCTAATCACATGGGTTATGGTTTGATGAAAACCAAAATGGGAACTTTTTGGCCATAATTCTAAAACGTATGTTTGGCACAAACACAACACCTACAGTGAATCACGGCGGTGGGAGCATCATGCTTTGGAACATTTTTTCTTCAGCCTTAAACTTTCGACAAGGCGAAAGGAATTACGAACAGTGCGAAATAGCAATCGGTGTTAATACTTTCATGCTTCTGCCAGGAAAAAAAAAAAAAACATGAAAAAAGTCGGAATTTATTTGGGGTTAATCAGAGACACTTGAAATGGTGACAGGTGTGTGCTGACTTTCATTTAACTGGAGTTTGAATTTGATTGGTTAATTCTGAACCTAGCCACGTCCCAGTTGTAAGAGGGTGTGCACACTTGTGCAATCACAGTACAGTGGTGTCATGCGATCAGATTTTGATTCGTTCCATGACCGCACTTGTTATTCAAAACACTCAAATCATCCTTTCCCTCTGAAATTAATGAAAATGCCATTAATCTGTTCTAGCCTTTTCCAAAATACAATAAAATTGTTTGAAATGTATTTATAAGAAAAAACAGCACTCTTTAATATTGTATTTGATAACCCCCCCCAAAAAAACACACTAATGACATAATTAACTGGAATGTAAAGAAATTAAACAGTTTTTGCCACACTTTTTACTTCTATTCAATAGACATTGTGCTGCTCCTGGTGTGGAGGCTTTGGCCACCCTGGGAGCAGTATAATACAGCCATTCAGTTATACAGTGCTGTACATAAAGACCGCCTTTGCTCCTCGGAGAGACCGTAATATTAGTCGTTATACACCTAGGATAAAAAAAATATGCCCGTCAGTGTTGTTATGTCTGTCTACATGTGTTGCTCCACTGTTTGTTCAAATATCTGTTGCTTTAAACATTATCACACCGCCACACAAATGCTATTTGTTAGCCCATGTATTGCGTTTTCCTTTATGTGTTAGCATCAAGCTAGTGGACTTTAGTGAAAGTTATGTGGTTGTTTTAGATACACAACGTGTAATTATCTTAGTTTTATGTTTAGTTTGACAGTAAACTTCAACTGGGAGCGGCAGTAAATATCTTGAACCCTCTTTTGAAGAATTGTTTACTGTCTTCCAACTGCTGCTTATTGTGAAATATGTTAAGTTTTTGCACGCAAGTCAAAGCAAAAAATCGGCCAAATTTGGCTCGTATCTAAAAAACTGCACCACTGTATTTCAATTGTTAATTTTTACTCCCCCTCTCTAAAATTTTTAAATGATTCATCAAAATTTTTATATCACTAAAGCCTGTCTTTTGAACAGGGGTGTGTAGACATTATATATCCACTGTATATTTGACGTTAACGTCACAGTATTGTGGTTCAGTTTACACCACAAGTCACTCACTTTCCCTTCCACTCGCTTGTATGTTTGCTTCGTTCAGGCTTCCAGTGTTCCTTTTTACTACTCTGCAGTTACATCCAGTACGACACAGCGCTCCTGGCATCACCCAAAACCAAAGGGAAGAGTCACACAATGAAGGTGACGGTGACATTTGGGCAGACGGGTGTGGTGGTACCTTGTAAAGAGGGATGGACTGTGAGGGACCTCATCCAACAAGCCACTCAGAGATACAGAAAACTGCTGGAACAGGTACTGTCAACTGGGAACTTGATCGCTGTATCATTTTAAGCGTAGATAGTCATGACATGTAACTACTGTTCTTAAAAAAAAAACAACTCAAAACAAAATCCTTCGAATGGGGAAAACACAGGTTCCTCGTGTGACTGCTACTTGACTCTCAACTGTATTCCAGGTGCATCTCAATAAATTAGAATATTGTTGAAAAATTCATTTATGCCAGTAGTTCAGTAAAAAAGTGACACTCGTAACAGATTCATTCAATACATAGGAAATTACGTTTCAGAATACCTCAATTCTTTATGAAATATACTTTATTGATTTAGTTTCTTGAGAAGGCGATTTTCAGGTTTTGTCATGAAATATTTCACTCTGTGTGTAGTGAATCTAATCTGTATAGTATACATGAGTTTCACCTTTTGAATAGAACTACTCAACTAAATTAAGTTTTCCTCAATATTCCAATTTATTGAGATGTATATGCCCAAATTCACATTACAAATGATGGGGAAGTGTGATACACTATACTACAAATGCAAATACAAATTTATTCCAGTAACTTCCCTTAGACTTTTGATGCTTATAATAAGAATAAAAACATTTTTTTTAGTTCAGGACTATAAATCACTGACTTTATTTGTTGAAGTAATTGGCATGAGTTCCTCTGCATTATCCACAATAACTTCCGTTTGCAGTGTCTGGTTGTGCGTGTTACTTCCCCTTATTGTTTTTACTTGTCAAAGCAATGAAATCTTGCAGGCTGTAATTGGATTGAAAAGACGAACAGAAACACTGACTTTGTTAGTCCAGTGCGAGATATAATTGTGTTAAAACCACAATATAAAATCTATTCATCCTTAAATGTGCATACATAATGTGATGTGAAAGAGTAAAATGTAAAAATGTTTGAATATAAATGAGGAATGAATAAATTCCACAAATATATGATGCATGCTTTTATACTGTAGTCCACCTGCACAGTGGAATGGCATGGCAGTGGCGAGCTATTGTACAGGCTGGGATGAAATATGTCCAAAAAGATTCTTTATGACAGCAGAGATGTATGAGTCACTTCAGTGTGTTGCAGTAGTGTGTACTATAGGAGATGGGATGTACACTGTTAGATCACTCACCTGATGTTCCTCCTTGACTCATATGTTTCCTCTTGTCATCGAGTGTAGCAGCAAAATATTGTGTGAGCAGTACACTTCAGTTAGGGATGTTAATGATGACTAAATAACTCTTTCCATACCAAACAATATGTATAACACACACAAATAGATCCTTAACATGAACAAAACGACAGCCTCCATTTATTAAGCAAATTTCCCCCCTAAAATAGCAAGACAGTTCTCATTTACAGTAGTCGTATTTCAAAATGATATCTGAACAATTACTTGCAATTGCTGCCAGACTCTTTATGTTGATGTTAACTCATTCACTGCTGTGGTTCTTTATATCCGTTTACTGCTGCCGATGTATATTTTTGTCCAGTTTTTCATAGGGTAAGCGTGCAAAGCGTCTGGCCCAGCTTGTCTGTGAAATTCAGATATGTAAACCGCTGTAAGGCCTATGAGATCCCTGTAGATATCCGCATTGGATCGCTTTGGGTTTTAGATCAGCACAGCTTTTGAGTAGAACATAAAGATTAGGGGCGGCACGGTGGACGACTGGTTAGAGCGTCTGCCTCACAGTTCTGAGGACCGGGGTTCAATCCCCGGCCCCGCCTGTGAGGAGTTTGCCTGTTCTCCCCGTGCCTGCGTGGGTTTTCTCCGGGCACTCCGGTTTCCTCCCACATCCCAGAAACATGCAAGGTAGGTTTATTGACAACTCTGAATTGCCCGTAGGTGTGAATGTGAGTGCGAATGGTTATTTGTTTGTATGTGCCCTGCGATTGGCTGGCAACCAGTTTAGGGTGTACCCCGCCTCCTGCCCGATGATAGCTGGGAGAGGCTCCAGCACACCTGCGACCCTAGTGAGGAGAAGCAGCTCAGAAAATGGATGGATGGATAAAGATTAGGGGGTTAATATCGGCTTGTCATGTCAATTAGGAGGGAGAGAAATGCCAACGCGTTGGAAGCCGGACAAGTTTAGGACCTCACACTTGACCTGAGTATGTATATGTATTGTATAAACAGATTGTGTAGCAGTAGTTAGTAGAAAGTGTGGTTTGTGATTCTGAGAAAACATTATGTAGTTCAAGGCGTGAATGAACAGCGCAATGGAAAAAAGCCAGTGAGTCAGTGTCGCTTGCAGCCCTTTTATTAGTTGTATATCTGTAAAATAATTACCATTTTGCCATCAAAAGCCATTTCTCAGTCGTTTTTTAGTTGTTTTTGAGAGTTTGAGATGTCACAAAAACAAAAACTATTGGCAGCGAAGTTTCTTTTCGCAAAAGCTTGTGTTCTCCGCCTTTTGCTCGGAAGCCTGTGTTTTTGCTAAAACCAACGCGTGTTCTACTGCTGATCATGAAAGAACGGAAACACGTTATTTTTCTGGTGAAAAGAAGCTAGTCTACTCTTTTGTATGTTTTGATTCTTATGTTACCACAGAACAGTGTGTTCTCTTGAAAGATCAGTCATAAAAGATCAGTCAAAATGCTCCAAGACTGCTGGCAATATGGAAACTTACATACCAAATCAAATATGTCACATAGACAAATACATTCCTAACAAGCCTATTTTTCGTAAAATAGCAAGACATGGGCCATAAGCTATTTCAAATTTGATGTTTATTGTTTTCAAACACTCCAACAAGAGGCCCAAATGCCTGAAATTACGTCTTCCATCACATTTATTGTCAGTTTTATAGTAATAAAATGTTTTATTTTAAGTACTATAGAAATGCTTTTGAAGCAGAATAACTTTCAGAATATATTTTTTTTCCTTCCTGAAGCTATAACAGTTATTAAAATATTTGTCGTATTTAATATCATAAAAGGACCCTATGATTTCCACATCGGCAAGTCTTTGCCAAAGCAACAGAGGTCCAGCTCGCCGTAATTGCTGCATGAAAAATTAAATGCATATCTGACCTGAATTGCGATGCTCCAGACAGAAGACCCCTTGACAAGGTTCCCACTTAAGTTGTGAGTCGGTGTAAAATGCAAATCGCTCCCTCCTGTGATTCCTTTATGACTGCAGTTGATTCCCGATGCTACTCTCAGGGCAGCAATCCTGTGCCCCCCATCAGGCAACCAAATCTTCTCAGTAACCTCTTTAATACTGGCTGTTATTTCAGGAGCACACCTGATATATGGTTAGATGGCCTCAGTCGGGCTTGATAGAGAGATGTTGATGTAGTATGTTCATTCTCTTCCCCATTACTGTTTTAGCCTCTTCATCTCTTTTCATCTGTCCATATACAGTATCAACTCTCCATGCGCTACCATGTGTTTTACCCTATCATCCAGTTTATCATCCTTTCTTTCACTAGTGCAGGCTTAATTTTCTACATCGCCTCAACACTTGCCTCCCCACATTTGAACTCTGATTCCTCCTTCAATACTACTTGGTAAGATAACAGTGTGCCATGTATAACGGGAGATGAGAAGCCTGTTCATCTTTAGGGCCCTAATATGGAAGAAAATTTGGCTATAGGGTTAATCTATGATCAATTCATTGGTCGTATATGTATGTGTGTGTGTGTGTGTGTGTGTGTGTATATATGTGTATATATATATATATATATATATATATATATATATATGTGTATATATGTATATATATATATATGTGTATATATATATATATATATGTATATATATATATATATATATATATATATATGTATATGTATATATATATATAAGTGAACAGTAAGTGTAATACCAAATATTGGGATAATATACAGAGATACTAGTGAGTCAATTAATTCCACTTTTGAAACACAGAGATTATGAATGTTAAGAGTTTTATGCCTTTAGATGAAAGATTGGCTGGGAGGCGCGGGTAGAAGACAAGAGTTAATTTTTCTGGAGAGTTGCCAGGAAGTTCAGTGCTTGTTGGCACACTTCTTAATTACCTTCATCTAATAGATAAGCTGATGGTTGTGTGCTATTTATTAAAGACTTTAAAACTTTATCTGGCTTAGCTTTTGCTCAGGCATTGTCCGATTTCAGTAGCCTGTCAAAGCATTGAAAAGTGTACTTACGTGAGTAAATCTAAATCCACACATCTAGAATATTGTGAATATTAGAGTGTATCTATTCTTATTTCACTTATTGCGTTTTTAGAAACAAACTGCTAAATCATTTGTGAGCTAATATTTTCATTTGCATGAATACACTTGACAAATCTGAATGTAGGTACATATCAGGGTCCTTGCCTATGTGGTTTTAACACGTTAGTTGGAGGAAGAAAGCGGATATTTGACCAAACAAGTGTATAAAATGGTAATAATCTGGGCAGTGCATTTTGATTGGGGCAGGAAGAAAATAAGATACATCCAGGAATACTCTATGTTGCTCAAGCTTTACTTATCCATTTACGTACGTTGCTTTTTCAAAGCCCAAACTCATCTATTTTTACATTTGTCTTCCTCTATCTAGTAGTAAAGTTTGAGCTAAAATTGTGAATGAAGAATCGCCCTGTGGGTTCTGAGTTGTAGAATATGTCTGGTGAACAATGGTGAGTTATGGTTACCATGACGTTTTCCAACCCCACAACCCCTTGTTCCCTTGACTTGATTTCCACTGAAGACACGCTTTGTCAAAGACAAGTCATGTGACGATTAAACTCCAATTCAACATTGATTCAGAAATCTTCTGCATTTATTAGTACTGTAGCCAGAGGTACTGTAATGCTGTATTGACGTGGATAGTTGAGACTTGCTCTCAGAACGTCCTTTGTCTCAGTTGTTTTATGAAAACCATTGACAGACCTGTGTCCCTGAAAGAGTGATTTAATGATCCACAACCTTGTAACATTTTGATTCATACCTGCTCTAAGGTTATTTCGTGATTTATGTTTCTGCATGTGACTGTACAGAATTTGCCAGTTAGTATGCCGCTTCACTGTGTTGTTTAACAACCAACTCTGTGTCGAAGGCTGTCCAGTACAGCATCTCTGTCATTAATCACAGACCTAACACAGCGGATAAAAGGAGTGAAAAAAGCAGCAAGAACAGTCCAGGTTAAACAGTGAAGTAGCTGTAATCTATTGTAGATGTCCAGCAAAAAAATTCTAATATGTGAATAAAGAAACAATGATGAGGTAAAAAAAAAATAATGTACCGTCATTACCAGATAACTAGCAACCTTTTACTGCTCAGTCAATGTCTTTCTGTCTCCAAAGTGTTCTGTTTTCGTACTAGAGCGGCTCCAACTACCGGAGACAAATTCCTTGTGTGTTTTTTGGACATACTTGGCAAATAAAGATGATTCTGATTTATTATTTTCACTAAATAAGGTCCAGTCAAGATGTACCAAGCTGATAAGTCTCCTAAACCAAAAGACGGAACGCTGTAATAAAATAAAAAATGCTTCAACAGATTTTTATCATTAAGGGTGTTTTCAGATATGCAACTTCATCATCCATCCATCCATTTTCTATTCTGTTTATCAACTGGTCTGTGTTTGCAGTTATCAAGGGAGCCTGTCCCTGTTGACTTAGGGCCAGCGGCTGTGTATACCTGAAGCCAAAAAAAAGCTTCCCCCCCCCACGTAATTTTTTTCTTATTTTCACCAGGTTATGCCAAATATTTGTATCTACTGTATTGCTTCTCTGTAAGCTCAAGTAGTACATGTTTGTTTTTGTAAGGTCATCAATCCCTTAAAATATTTGAGAATAGAGGAGATTTTACTTCTCCTTAACTATTCAACTTGGGAACCATGTTTGTGGCTTAGACACGAGTACACAAAGACAGTATATAAGTTTTATTCAAGTTGCATATTATTGACTTGCATTTATTTTCCCTTTTGTATAGGAAGGGGAATTTGTGGTTCGGACACACCATGTTGAATACTGCGATGGGGGGATTCTGGACCCTGATGATACACTTAGTGATCTTGTGGAGGACAAGGACAAGGTAAGAACTTGCCAAGTGTGCTGTCCAAAAGCCACACTTCCAACATTAATTCTTTCATGCTCTAATAATTTAGGTTGAGCACTTCACAACCAGGATTATTGCAGAAACCTGCTGGTTCCTAAATTTCCTGTCAATGTGAAACTTGTTTGTTGGCATGTTATGCTGTTATTAAATGGCAGTGTGTATGTGACTCACTCATGCTGGTCAAAGCTGTGGTATTAGTTCCGTGTCAGAACTTCAGTTACTATTGGGTTTTATCATAACTATATTTTCCTCACGTACCTCAGGAGGAGCAAGCTGGCAACTCTTGTTCTTGACATGAATACATAAAATTGATAGATTTTAGTCAACCATACTGTTTGGCAGATGGTGAACAAGACTTAAAAAAAAAGAGGCCAAGTGCTTGCGTGAAGCTGTTTTTTGGCATCACTATTGAAGTATATAGTATATACTATATAAATATAAAAAAAAAACTATATAAGAAAAGAGTATGAAATACAATTACATAAATACAATTACTCAATGTATATTCATAGATAATTTTACACTACAGACTATTTGAATCCCAGGATGCACGTCTGGAAACAATGAGTCCCAGCCCTGGAACGATGGAGCAAATCATCACGGAATACAGTAATCCTCCACTATACAGTATCATGGTTCTTGCTTTGCAGTCACGCTATAGTGCAGATTATTATTACAGTTGTTATTGTTATTTTTTATACTATTTGTACAATATTTTGTCTTATCCATTGCTCTTGCTCTCTCTCTCTCTCGCTCAATATATTATGTTGTAGCTTGCCGTGACAGCCAATTTTCAAGGACAATATATTTTCCCCAAAACTATCATGATAAACGATAGTATCGTTGCTGTTTTTTTATGCCACTGATACGATGGTATTAGAGTGTAATCGTTTTTAAGAACAACCTTTTTAAGAACCATTAACTTTTAATTCTGAAGAATATTGAACATTGGCATTGCAATGTAGAACAATAAATAAAATATCTTAGATAAATAAAAATATAAATTAAACAGACCCAGGCTCTGTTCAGCGAAAAATGCATTTAAACAAATATTAAACACAGAGGTATAGAGTCATTTACAGATTAAAGAGAGTCAAAAAATGTCTTGAAGCCTGCCAAAATTGAACGAATGAAAACCAAAAAAACAAAAAAAACCATTGTATGCTTTAGTTATTTTTCTTCTTTACTCCTGCTTTCCCTGCTGCACCTCAGACCGAAACTCACTTTGTCTGTGTTGTCCCAACTCTGTCCTTCTCCTCTTTGGTCAGCTTTAGAAATTTGTTATCAGGACCTTTAATATTGAAAGATGACATTCTAAAGGGGACAGATTGTTTCACATTCCAGCTCAAGCATGTTTTTGTTTCCCCGTCCCCATAGCTTCATACTCTATGCACAGTGCTTTTGAAGCTAATAATTTTTCCACTGTGGTCTTTTTAATCTTTTTATGTTAAATCACCGAATTTCCAACAGTTGTAATAAATAGTGTTTTGTGCCCTTTAAGCCGATATGTCCCTGCTGAAAATTTGAGGGTTTCCCAAATGTTAAATCTTCTCATGAAATAACATGACTAGGGTTAATCTTTCCCTCTCGTGCTACAGAAGCAAAGTAACTGGCTATCATAAGCTCTAAAATAAAACTATCCTTTTGCAAATATTTAATTTGGGAAGCTGAGGATATATATGAACTGAAGACCATAAATCTGCGCAGAAGATAAATTGCTTGGTTTGTCAGAAGGCAACAAACTATGTTGCAAGGTTCCCCCCCACACAATTAATCTGCAGCAGGAAAAATGAATCTTGGAAATGTCTAAAAAAGATTTCTGTGTGACCCATCTTGCTGCCATTTTTATGCAACTGACCAACTAAGAGTGCTCTACTAACAATACCATTTGGCCATAGGGGCACAAGTTGAAAATAAGATACAGTGTTCACCATTATTGGCCCCCATGAAGTTTAAGTACTAAATGTGAAATATCTCCTGAAGAAAATTGATTTTTCTATAGAGAACTTGTTTGATACAAAAGAGTAAATGATGAACAATATTCTATGGAGAGATGAAAAAAATAGAGCCTTTTAGCAATGCACAGAAACAGAATGTATGTTTTCTGTCTGACGGCGCAATTAAGTCTTTAAGGAAAAGAACACCTAGCCAACAGTCAAGCATGGGGGAGATCCATAATGCTGCGGGACTGCTTTCTTGCATCTGGTACTGAAGCCCTTGACTGTATCACAGGTATCATGAAATAAAAAAATTATCAAGAGATTTTAGAGCGAAATGTCTCACGCAGTGTAGGAAAACTTGGTTTGAGGCGAAGATAGCAAGAGAAAGACCCAAAGCACAAATAAAAAAGCAGACAGGAATGGTTGAAAAGGAAAATAATTGACTGTTTTAAAATGGCCAGCAATGAGTCCTGATCTCAATCCCATTGAAAATCTTTGGTGGGAGCTGAAATGTGCCATAGGGGAAAAGAACCCTGCAATTGTTCAAGAGCTTGAACAAATTACAAAGAGTGGGAGAAAATACCATCTGAGAAGTGCAAAAAGCTTATAGATGGATACAAGAAACGTTTGGAGGCTGTCATTGTTGCCAAAGGGTGTGCAACCAAAGATTTAGGAGTTGTGCCAATATTGCTGCGCATGCTGTTTTCTGTTTTTTTTTCTCTGAAATTACAATATCTAAGTTGAAAAAAAAACAAAAAACATTTTTTTCTTTGTCAAATTACTTTGGACCTCCAATAAATAAGATCCTGACGATATAGGTTTGATACATTTCCATTTATTTCTGAAGATATACAGGTTGTGCAAAAAATAAAGGGGTGCCAATAATGGTGAGCACGACTGTAAATGGTGCATTATTCATCTTTTGAGGTGTGAATACTTGGTTGCACAACTACTACTTGTCTGCTTTGTCAACACAGTGATGTACAGCACATGAATGAATGGCCTGTAATCCCAGATGAATCTTTTACTACGAGAAGACTGCCTGGCCAGTCTTTAAGCGCATGCGCGTATGAATACTGAACAAACATAATAGACGTATTGTCTGGGTCTCACCTAAATATAGAATAATGCCAAACATGTAAACAAAAATCACCTTGGCCGCTCAAAAGAGCTACAGTATATTCGTAGCTAGCTGCAGTAGTTAATAGTTTTAGGGCCTGATTTACTAAAAGGTTTGTATATGCAAAAACAGGCACGGACTTGAATGTGCACGCAAACAGATGTGGTAGCTGATCTACTAACCGGGCACTACCAGGATTGAGTCTGCCAATTGCACTAAATTGCCACACAGTCCATATTGCGCATTGTGAGAGGAGTATTTACAAATTGAATAATTTAGCACACGCATGGTTGATTTTGCATCTTTAATAATAGCTTGTCTGAAAGGCAGGTGCAAACTAGCACACAAAGTGGTGCCAGCATAGCACAGGCAAAATGAACTTTTCCGCTTGTGTAAACATTTTTGAAGTGACAATAAAATTATCCAACATATCGTCTATACTGCAGTGCAATTTTGGAGCTTCTGAAGGATCTACAGGCTGACTTGAACCCAGTCACAAGAAGGAGTCATGTCATATCACCTATGACAAAACTCCTTTCAAATCTGCATTTTTTTTTTTTTTTTTTTTTTTGGGCTCTGGGTCATTTCAGCGCACTGACGATTGGTGCTGGCCTTTCCCAGAGCAGTTATTCGGCTGTACTACCCCAAGTTTTAGACGCAACATTACGCAGGATGGGGACTCTGGACGAGTTAAATCAAACAAAGCATTGCTTTATTGCGGTTGTTTCCCCAAAATTCTTGGAACAATAATTTTTTACAGTGTTTACTTTAAGACAGTAATGTTTGTTCATCTCCTCCACTAACACTTCCAATTCCATCACTTCAAACTTAATTTTTCCCTTGTGGTCCTCTCTTAAATGTTCAGTGGTGAAAACCGTGAGAGCTACCCAAAGCGCTAAACCCTCTTTTAAGTATGGTATCTTCACACTTTTTACACCTGTGACCAACAACTCTCGTAATCTGTTAGTGAGTGAACACGCAATCCATTTATATGTGAAATGTCACTTGACGATACCCAGAAAACAGGTTAATGGACTTTCTGTGTATGCTACGCCAACGAGGATCATTACGGGTTGATGACATGATAGTTTAATGCCGAACTTGCCAGAAATGTATTATCTTTATGGCTGATGTCTTCAGACAAAAGTAAAATATGTGTGTATCATTTATTTATACAAATATGCTGTACGTAAACAAAGCCTAAACACCGTCTATTGTCATCTTTGGTGGCTGTGTGGTGATATGTTGTGTCAAACAAAATACATTGTTGATGTTTAAAGTAGGCTTTACACGATCAGGATATTTGGGGCCGATCATCGAGTTTAAAAAAACGATAACCGATCACTGATCCGATCACAAGATGGAGGAATGTGTCTATTTAAATGACCTGTTCATTTACTGTATATACTTGTGTACTTAATTGCTCAAAAAAATATATTTACAATAAATAATGTATCTTTGTTCCTCTATTTATGCCAGTGAGGCATAGTGACAGACCGAACAAATGAATGGTCTTCTATTAGATGGCAGGAAGTAAATATAGTAATTCATGTATCCACTTTTTGTGACATTTTTGTTTCTTGGTTTGCCGACGCGGAGTAAATGTCTTTTGCGGATCGGCGAATTATGACATTAAAGCCGATCAGCATAAAATGCTAAATATCGGCCGATACTGATCTCCCCCATAAAATCGGTGTAAAGTCTAGTTTAAAGGTTCTACGGGCGCTATTTGTGGTCCCGTTCGCCATTGTGATAAATAAAAAATAAATACTGTAGCTTGTAAATTGAAATTTCTGTGAAATGCAATTTTTTGCTGTTATTGCTATACTGTATTTCCTAATAAAAATGTGATATTATTTTGAGTCCATGTCGCCCACCTCAACCTGTGACTACTCAATGCAAAGACAAAACATTCTTCACTGAGTTGAGATTCCATCTCCCATAGCAAGATTCAGATATGTTTATTTTTCTATAGTCTAATGTCAGCGTGCTAAGGTTAAGTGAATGAACGTCAAATACAAACACACACTCTAAGGTTTCTGTCACACACCCAATGTGTGGCTATGTAAACAGTTTCTTGGTCACCTTTGCCATCTAGGCCTTCCACATGAAGTGGCCAGCTGGAGAGAATAATATTGACCTTGGACCAAAGAAAGCAATGTAGCTTATTGCTTTCACGTTGGAATGGTTTCATTTACAGAGAATCATAGTGCGATTATGTATGGGCTGCAAACATTCATACACGTTCTCGTGTGCATTTTTGTTGTGGTTTTATTCCAGGCTAAAATACTTTGTCCTTGTGTCATGAGTATGTATAACAACAGATAGGTATTTTTTGATTTTTTTTAGATATTTTGTCAGCCAAACAAAGTAATGCACTGATAAAATAAAACAGAACCATCATTAAAAAAATACGTACTGTAAAGTATACTTCGAGCGTGTACCTTACAGGAACTGCGTTCTGCGTAATCTCTCTACATGGGACTCACTCAGATGATGCTATTTTTGTCATTTGATACAGCTTGACAGTTTTTCCATTCCATCATTCCAATGTCCAACTGTAATTGGACATCCTTGTTTATGGCGGTGGGCATGTACTGTATGTGTGTGGAGAAGGGGTTAGGTGTTAGTCCTTGAAGGATAGAGGGGCCATGAATGTTCTACTTTTTCACTCAAGGAGATCATTTATTAGCTGCATTATATTTGATGAGGCTACGGCCTCATTGGTAAACTGCATTTCACTGGCTAATCAATCAGTCTACATTGGCAGTACATACTGTATATTTACAGAGCTCCTTTTATGTTCATGTACTTTATATGCAGTATGTGTACATGTGGAGCTGAAGTACCATGCCTGGTGTTTAATGTGATTTGTTACATCGATTAGTCTTTGTTACTAATTATTTGGAATTAAATCATTGAGTGCCAGCTGTTTTCAAAGCAGAATTCCCCATATTGACTGTTGTTTTAAAGACTGATATTGACTGATATTGCAAGACCTACAGAATATAGTGTTCTGTGACAATATATAATAACAAAACTACCAAAAGAAAGTCAACTCTGTTATTTACCAGAATTTTTTCCCCCTATATTTCCCCCCCCCCCCCCCCCTGTTCTTTAGTATTCAGCAATAGAACATGGATTGTTGATCCAAAAATGCTGGTTTCTGACCAAGAAGCTGAGAAAATAAGTTTTTTGTCACCAGAAACATTTCTACTTAAAGATCCTGAAACATTGGTACACAGAATGGGAACACAATAAGGTTATCAGATAAACACACATTATTCTTAAAAAAAAAAAGTCATTAGGTAGTTAAATTACGTTATTTGTTCACCATACTGAATAAATTGTCAAACAAAATGACAACCTTAAATCAAGTTGGTTTGTATGTTTATGGCTTGTTCAATAATTTCAGGCATGTATCATGACTGACAGATCCACTAATGATATAAATGACCAGTTCTTTGTCCCCATCCTTAACAAACCCTACTTTCAGATTCTTTATTACAATAATTAATCATCACAATGAGTCCATGAGGATGTGGGCTTCACCATAAAAACAATTTGCACAAATACACACTCACACACACTTATTTCAATATTTCATGCATCTATCAATTATGGGTGGTCCTCAGGTGCAGCTGTGTTTTCTTAATTAAGAATTAAGGTCCATGTAGACTCGAGGCTTCATCATTTATTATATTCATAATTAACTGTTTCCTTTCACCCTAACAGCCTCTCACTCAGTTTCATTTCAATCACCCTATTAACCCCTTCTCTTTATCACTTAAAATCAATCTTCCCTATCTTGCTGATTGGCTCCTTCTCGCTGTCACCTTGTACCCATCGCACACACACTGTCCCCATCAAGCCCACATTTGACTCGATTTCACTATCTTCTCCTCAGTTCTTTAATTACCTGCCTCCCAGTGTGTTTCATTCCATTCACACCAGCAATTAACCCCTTTTCCCTCTTGCCCCCTCCTGCTTCTTCTTCTTTGCACATGCTCTTACAAATTGCACCTATTTGTCTCATTTTTACTCTCTTAATGCACCTATTGAGGCTGTCTCTTAATCTCTCTGTCTTTCTGGCTCATCCTCCTGTAGAGTAAACGCTTTGACTCAATTAACCCCCCCAGTTGCTAGCTAAAGGTCAACATATGTATCAGGACTGGTCACACCAAGATGTGATTCAAACATGATTGAATTCATTAGAAGACGGAAGGTAAACGAGACAGTGAGTGAAGTAGGACACAGAGGGGGGTGCATTGGTGAGGAGGCCAAAAAATGACCAAAAATGTGCAGATGATTCAGGATAAGAAGAGTGAAATTGCATCTTCAATTAAGACACAATGCAATAAACAAAAAAAGGGAAGTTTAGGTAGAGCAGGGACGTAAAGAAAATAACTGTCTCTGTATTGATTGTATAGATGCGTTCTACTTGAAATCAGGAGTAGCCAGGTGAATGGTTGCACTATGACTATTTGCTTTATTGCGTAAAGAGATCTTCATAGAATTTTTTTCTCCAAGGCCTGGCAGTTTCATGAGGGTAGAGGTGTCTTGGGTTTATGACGGTCCTAACCTATGCGGTTTTAAGTTTATGAATGAGGCACAATGAACTAGTTTGCACAGTGGCCTAAAAATAGTTGTCAAACGGCTCAAGAAGGCACGCTCAGTTACCGCTGTACTGACTCATTTTCCGTTTGATTGTTTCATATTTATGGTCTAAAAGTGTGTTTCATACAAACATATTAACTGTAATTATGACTTTGTTACTGCGTTAGCATAGGTTAGAATCAGAATCATCTTTATTTGATAAGTATGTCCAAAAAACACACAAGGAATTTTTCTGCTGTAATTGGAGCCGCTCTAGTACGACAGTCAATTGACAGAGAACACTTTTGAGACATAAAGACATTGACAAAAACAGTCACTGAGCAATAAAGGGTTGCTAGTTATCTGGTAATGCCGGTACTATTTATTTATTTTTGACAATTGTGCAAAAAGATGCAGAGTCCTCTAGCACTTAGAGCAGTTCGAATGACTAATATAGCAATAGTCCGGTGCAATGACCATTGTGCAAAGGGCACCGAGACTTCAAGCGAGTAGTGCGATAATCTGGGACAATGTTGATTGTGCAAATGTTGCAGATACTCCTCAATCAGTGTGAAAATGGAGCAGATGTTACTCTGGCATGAGTGGCCAGTATTGGTCAACAACAGATATGCAAATAGTGCAGTGTGGCGAGACTACTACAGTGAGTTACTGATTGACTATGGCACATTCCGACTTCCGGCGTAGAAATCTATCTTATGTTGTCTCAGTTGTAAACCGATGACCTATACACTCTACTTTCAAGCTTTTACTTTAATTTACACCCCAGCATCATATATCTCCAAATTAGGCTTTACACGATCAGGATTTTTGGGGCAGATAAGCGAGTTTAAAAAAACGATAACCGATCACAAGATAGAGCAATGTCTATTTAAATGACCTGTTCATTTACTGTACATACCGAAACCTTAGAGCATGATTCGACAGAATGGCGGCATGTTTACGTACAACCGTTAGTGCTAGCACTAGCTTGCTAGGCTACATAACGTTTTTGTTGCGTGCTTGCGAGCCGTATCGTATTAAAAGTACGTGAACATACCTCAAGTAAGCCTTAAACGAACGTCCTCTCCTGTCCTGAGCACCGGTGACCACCAACACACGTTCTTTCCCATTCAGTTCTTATAATGGAGTCGGCGTGGTCCACTCTTGTTGTCGTCGCCACGGTAACGAGTGTATCCGATCACATTTGAGTTGACAAGATAAAGCGCAATGATCGTAAAAAGTCGTCTGACATAGTGCAATTGTGAAAGAGCAAATTTGTCTTGTAGTGTAATCTGGCATTGCGTGTTGTCTGTCTCAGACGTGTTGTCTGTCCCACACTGCGTTTTTTTTTTTAGTTTTTTAAATAACTTCATTGGCAGTCAGATATTTACAGTACTACGTCAAAAGACGCGCGACAAGGCTAAAAATAAATTAGCTTTTGGATTCAAATATACTGTGCACGATAGCGACGCGGCGTAAATGTCTTTTGCAGATTGATCGAATCGGCGAATTATGACATTAAAGCCGATCAGCATAAAATGCTAATTATCGGCCGATACCGATCAGGCCGATAAAATCGGTGTAAAGTCTACTCTAAATGCAATCATTTTTAAGTTACTGACAGAATAACAACAAAAAATACCAATATCCTTGATCATTTTTTTCTTAATATTTTTGTAGATTGTCAGCCATATCTAACTCATAACATATTTAAAATTTTTCATGTTTGAAATAAAGAATTTAGGCAGTTAATCAATCAGTCAATTAAATCAATCAATCAATCAAAAATAACAAGCAATATGACCACAGTGACCTCAGTTTTGTCATTGTTCTGTGTAAAAGATGCGAATGCGGAGGATTGTATTTGTTGGCTACATTTGGCACCAAGACAAGTTGAGGTGTAGACTGGGGATGGGTTGTGTTTCCCAACCTTTAGTGGGCCAAGGAAACTGTTTTACAGTAGACAAATGTTGTGAAAAGTATGAAATAATGATTTTGTCACATTTTACTCACAAATTGACATAGGGTGAAATCTGGGCCTGTTTAATTGAACACAAAGCTGATATACTTGCAGCAGCAATTCCATAAATCTGTTGTATGAATGGCCACATTTGGATACATTGGTTTATTGTACCTTCTGCCATCTAATGGAACGTGAACATCTAATTGTTCTGCCTGTCACAATACATTGCTGGCATAGATGGATGAACAAAGATATTTTTGTAATTAATAAATAATATATTTTTTGGTACAAATTAAGTGAATTTAGATAACTTTCAATGGCACCCATGTTGATCTCTCATGGCACCCTGGTTTAGAATCACTGGCGTAGAGGTACACATGGATGATTCATAGTCAACATGGGATTGATTGTCACTCAATGACTGTAGCTGAGAATGTAAGTGTGACTGGCTTTATAAGCAGCAGAAAATTGATAGGAGGATGGATACATTCTTTAACGTACAGTTCATACTGAATGCGTGTTTAGCTTGAAAGACCTCAAGTATCATATAAGCAAACCCTCAAATCCATGAAAGCCGCACACAAAGGCCTGCTACAAGTCATCAGCTTTCGGGTTAGAGGGTGTTCTAATCAGTGACACCTGACAGAAACCAATTCCAACTTCAAAAGCTACTCAGACATACATTGTTGTGCAGTGAGGTAATTGAATGAGATAAGAGGCTGGAGAAAAAGAGGAGAAAAGGAACATCGGGTAAAATGATTGAATGGGATTGGGAGATGTACACCAAACCTTTGTATAATCAAGCTAAACCATTAATTAAATGAAAAACAGGAACGTGTTAGGTTGTACACAAAATTGATAGATTTGGTTTGCCCCAGAGTTCATTTGCTATGGACCCGACCAAGTGGGGGAATGGACTAGAGTTCTCTCGTATGAAAGCGCCCTTAGTTGCCTTCTGTTGAATCTCTGAACCGGCTGCAGTTGCCTGCACAGAATGTGTCCATCTGGGCTACATGAGTCTCCATAATGCTGTTCCATATGGCCTATTGTAGTCTACACACACTCTGAGGGAGTCTTTTGTAAAGGAACACACACAAACACACCCAGATTACAATATTCTCTTACGACACACTGCATTTAGTACATGTAAACATAGAAACACAAATATTTTCACACACCTGCAGAATTGCTAGAAGTAAATGTAAAAATCTCCAGGATGTATTTTGAGTCTTTGAGAATATATATGTTCTCAATCAAAGGGGGTTCATTTTGACATTTTCACACGTTTTAAAAATTCTGTTCACATTTTACAGATTCTTTTTCTTGTTGTCTGACTTGAGTTGCCTTTATGTAATGTGACTGGATATCAGTAATGGGTCAGCTCTTAAATCAATGTAAATCCAGGCACACTAGAAAAAGTTTAAAGTGGTGAGCAGGTCAGTTTCATTATCTATACTCTCCTTACAGGAACAACCGATTATTGATTAATGTGCAGCTGAATCTATAGCTTTGCATAGTTCATCGCATCATTCCATTTATTTTTGTAATTGTCCTTATGTGGCACTTTATGAGTATACAATCCTTGTTTACAAGCCATATAGTAATCCACTGATTATCTAATCTATTGTTTGGGTATTTCAGTATATGGGTAAAATGGAGTGGATGCTGGGTGTTTCGGTTGCGTAGAGTTGTTTTAAAAGTCGGACAATACAGATGAAGTAGGCAAATTTGAAAACAAGACTAAACAGGAATATGTAGAGACAAAAAAGCAACTTGTACACAACCTAGCATAGAAGCATTTGTATGTAATGCTCACTGTGTGGTCTACAATCCTGGCATGGTACAAAAACAGAATACACAATGGGTGAAGTTTAAAACTATTTTAGTTGCAGTGATATTTGTGTAGAGCTAGGTGGTGCTGTGAGTCTTTTTTTTTTGTGTGTGCGTGCGTGTGTTTTTGCCCGTGGCACTAAGTGATAAAATTCTGTAGATGTCACACCTAGAGGACACGTTATCTTCCCTTTTATTGTTGTGTTCGGACCAGTAAATATAACTTCTTTTTAATTAAGACACACTTTACAGGTGAGAAGGAAAGCATGGCAGTGAATAAACAAAGTTGGAGAGAAGAACCAATCAGATTCAGTATTGGTAGCATCTTGTTAACTTCGGAAAAAAGATTATATTCCCCTTAAAATGTTCATAATTGAAATTTGCAAGGAATAACAAAAGATGTTCTTTATTTCAGAAAACACTTCAATGACATGACACTGTAATCCGAAAGTACAGACTGTAGCTATAACACCATTTTCATTGAAAGTTAATTTGGTTCACACCACTACCTACAGTATTTGACCTTTGGTCAAGCTTTTGGTTAAAGAAAGAACGACCGTTTGGCGCTTTCATGCGACAGTTCACGATCTCTGTTCTGAAACGGTTGTAGTTTTCCCCCTCTGGTTCGGTTTCTTTTGACGCGGTAAAAATAAATAAATAAATAAATGAATAGATAAATAATAAATAAAAAGTTTCACAGCATGGAGTGCACTTTTTAGGGACATCTTGAGCAGATTACCGTCCTCGGTTTTTGTGATAGAAAAACATGAGACCAAGATAAAGCATTTAAAAACTTTTCCCACCATTAATATGAAAAGCTTTTTAAAAGGGAAGCAAAAACAACTGAGATAATGTGGTTGCACATGTGTGCGCACCCTAGTTTGAAATGATTTATCTTAGTCTTCAACTACCGGAGACAAATTCCTTGTGTGTTTTTGACATACCTGGCAAATAAAGATGATTCTGATTTTCTTATATAACAAAAACTTGAAACAGGGTGTGTAGACTTTCTGTACCCACTGCACATGCTGAAACAATTGTGTTCTGTATATCAGTGATCTCTTTTGTTTGTCAAGCTATAGTTAATTTACCATTATGCCGCTATTGGATCAAACCTGATTTGTTAACAACGAGGTCGAATGACCGACCTGCCAGTGAGCAAGAGGAAAAAGTACACGTCAGATGTGGTTTGGTAAAGGAGGAATAATATGGACAACAGATACGGAAATGTGACTGAACATGAATGTGTGAGGCTGAGATGTTCAAATAGTTTCTGAATGTGGCGCGTGAAAAAGGTGTTACAGTAACAGTATATTATACAACTTTTGACTATTCTCCTCTCAGTTTGGTGAGAATATTATGACGGAAAGTACATAAACTATATCTGGGTTTTATTTGGGAACATTATGTACGAATGTCAGCATTTCATCTATAAAGAACATACCTACCTCACAGTGCAATGACCCTCGTCTGGATCTACTGTACTTCAGCGTAGCAGGAAGGCTCTGGCTTTACTGGCACTCTCTGCTTTCTTTATTCTTTACCACTATATCTATGGCACAAACACCCATAGCCACATATGTACACAAACACAGGTCTATTCAGCGTTTGTGTGGAGGCCCCTAGAACCCAGTGGTGACGAGCTCTGTCCCATGTTAAGCTAAACGCAGACTCAGTGCTATGCTCAATAGACAGGGATTCCACTATATAACAAGGCGAGAGTGGGAGCCGGGTGTCGCACACATGAAGAGGAGAGACACAAATGGAGGCAGTTGTTAAGTAGAAGTTACACACAAACTTTCATTGGAATGCTGGGCTCCTTGGACGTCCTTTATAGTGTCCTCATCCACAAGGTAATGCAACTAAACAAAAGAACGAAGAAGTTTAAACAAAAAATCTTTTTTCTTCGGTTTCAAGAACTATATTTCATGCGGTGGTGTGCAAGTGTGTGTATAGAGCTTTGATGTACACGACATTGTAGTAGCTATGTAGTTTTTTGTTTGTCCACATGCCTTATTTGAGCTTCTCTGTGATTCATGTTAACAGCTTGTGCTGTAAAACCCCTAAGTTATTGCTTTTGGCCTTCTACAAATTTTTTTGGAAGGTTTTGTATTTGAAGAATTCCTATATTTCATCAGATATCATTTGTGTACTTTCCTTTTTTATATTAGCTGATGGCTGTGTATGAGGAACAGGAAGCCCAGGAGAGGGATGCAGCCAACACAAGCCCTGCGCCCAGCCATGATCGCTACCAGCCCGAGCTGTCGGTCTTCCAGCCAATCCCGGGAGGAGAGATAGAAGTCAATTCGTCAGCTCTCAAGTCAAGTGAGTATTGTAATATTTTTATGATTAGTTTTTTTTTTAATGGCAGTTTCACTGAGAGAATCCTTTCTGGAGGTACATACACCAGCTTGCAAGCTACTGTATGTTGCTCTCTTCTGGTCTAAGCCACTGGGATTTATACCAGGGATGCACAGATACCACCTTTTTCTTACCAACTTCAAATGCTAGTACTTGGTTCTTGTCAATATTGAGTACAGATACTTGATGATGCCATTACGTCTTCCAGTTACGAAGAAAATGTTTTATTTTAATCAAATCGTATTAAAAAAAGAACACTTAAAAATGTAACTAAAACCAGGTGTGCACATAGAAATTTTGGTCTGGTTCTCAAAGGAACATGAGAAGTTGTTGGGTGCTCATTTTTTTCCCCAACTTGCCGTCCTCATGGATGAACTTAGACTTACACTGTAAGTCTTTAAGTTCATAATTTTAGTATGGGACCGCATGAAGAGCTTATTTGGGGCAGTTCTCTGGAGCAGTGGTTCCTGATCTTTTTTGAACCACGGACTACCATATTTTGACAGATCGTCGTAGCTGTCATAGCTGCTTGCGCAACGAGACCGAGATGAACACGAAGCCTGGCGCCTCGTTGGCGGCTCCTCTGCGCTCAGCCACGGTCGCCGTCCTGCGAGTGGTGCCCTTTGCGCGGTACATGCGCCTGAACCCAACTGAACTGAGAAACAAACAAATCAATTCATGAAGTGATTCCATTTGGTACCTTCACTCAAAATAATTTGTTTTTTCGAACAAGTCATTCGTGAATGACAGCACTACTTGTGCTCCTTCTAACTCTCTGCTCCAACAAAAAGAAAATGGATAATGCTTTTGATACGCAAATGCACAGTGACACACTTGAATCTGGTGCGCTTTTAATATTTTCAGTGCGCATGCGCACCTGTGCACCACTTATGCATGTGCACCCCTGAATAATATAAACTCAAAGTTAACCATATTTAGAGTAATAACTTGTCATTACTGACATATTTTTCAACCAAACATTTCACTTCAATGTAGCCTGTAATGAAAGCATTTCGGTTATATGCTGTCTCACTCTGAACAGTAGGAGACACTATGTAAAAGGAGTACAGTACGTGCAGTTGATAAGAGCCCAAAAAGAAACAGGAGACGAAGAAGAACAGTCTGTTAGGTTGCCATGTTACCACTTCGCATTAACTACAAAGTAAAATTAGTAAAAATAAATAAATAAATAAAGACGACTTCTTGAGATTACCACAATTTATAGAACAAAAGTGACAAGGCAACTGAAGTGAAGCTTAATCACACCATCATTTTCTTTACTTGACATACCGTATTGCCCGCCTGGCTTTCTCCGTGGCGACTTTGTGGCAGGAGCACAGTTGGCTTGGCCTTTGCCACCCAAACTGAGTTCATCTGTTTTGCAGAGTATAATTTGCAGTCGGCGGCATTATTGTGCAGTATCATAGTATTTTTTTCAAGTTTGAATACATTTGCAGATGGTGTGTCATAATAATCCCCATATGTATGCAGTTGTTTCATTGTTTTTTTTTCACAGGGTTTAGTTAAAACAAAGGATCTTATAAAACATTAATTCACAATTAAGGGAAAGTACATTTCTTACTGGTGTTGCTGGGTGTACTTCCTGATGTGTCAGTCTAATTTTAGTATTAGAAGTCAGATGTATTAGCAGGTATCGAAGTCATACTTTGGATATTATGACAGAACAATGGTGTACCTTTAAAATGTTTTTACCTGTGGCATTAAATCTCCCTCAAAATTCCCGAAGAGCAGTGGCATTTGAGAATGTTAAACTTTCCTGGGGTTGCGAAGATGTCCTAGCTGTTCGATACAGACACTGTTAAGACAGGAAGTTTAGTGTGTTTCAATATGGTTGCCTGGCAGGAGAGATTAGAGGTAATGTGTGGTTGTCATGGACGATTAGAGGTAACAGCGGTCTGGAGACTATTACTGTCAGTGTGAGAAGGTTAGAGTTAGGCTTCTGTCTTACTACTCATACTATAGAGCAACTTCTCTCTTTGCAAGCACTCTTGCTCCTTGTTTGTCTCTTCAAATCTTTGTTGTCTTTCACCTTTATACATTTCCATGGATATTTTCTAAAACCAGCTTTTTATGACTGAGAAAAAAATAATGCATCTTGGAACGTCCCTCAGCATAAATACGTATGACTTTTTGTCCCTTGTTAGCTACTCATTTGTGCTGTTATCACACTAGATGTCAAATTAGTACCGCTTTTATTTTCCATTCTATCTAATGCAGCAGCCAACTCGAGCCAACTATTTATTCCTCTTTTGTCCTCTTCCTTTATCCATCTTTCATTGCCATTCAGTAGGGGGATGCATTGATTATGGCATTGATGTAATCCTTAAGAGCACCAAGGGTCCGTTTTGTCACAATCAATAAATGACCCTACAAACAGGGGCGAGTCCTTTGGTTGGGCTGAGCCCATGACCTAATTGTGGAAAGTACCCTTCTGAAATTTCATTAAACTTTTTAGACCTTGAAAAAGACCATTTGGTGGATAACCCAAAATATTATTATTATTATTGTTATTACATCTATTTATTCAGTAAGTTATAAAAGTCTGGTATATTGTCAGAAAAGCACAGACCTTTTTAAAGGGTATGAATACAATGAGTATTTCATCTCATAGCAAACGAATATTAAAAACAATTTGACTAGTCTCTAGCTCTATTAAAGAAGAAATAAGTTCTTTATAAAATCACTTTTTAATTTGAGTAATAGACAACACTGTTGGAAATGTAGTATATACAGTATAACTACACAAAAAAGAAACAAAGACAAACTATCATGCAATAATGCTTTTTTTGTATACAGTCTCACCTGCACGTGCCTGAATTCTTAAATAAAATAAATTAAAAAAACATATGCCCATCAATTGAAAAGCAGACATTTACAAACTGTTTCATAAGGTGTCCTGTCATAAACTAGCATTTAACTAGATTTAACACATGTAGTTATGGAAATGAAAGTGACCTGATACTGCCAGTGTTTTTTTTTAAAAACTGAAAATAAACAACCATACTGCAAAAACTCAAAATCTTAAAAAATAAGACTCATTACCTTGTTTTTAGACAATTTTCACTTGTTTCAAGCTAATTTTTACTTCAAATAAGTAGACAAAATATTGCCCTGGTAGTAATCTAATTTTAATTAGTTTTGACTAGAAATAAAATATTTCTGGTAAGATTGTGTTTTTGCAAACCATTCTCTTAAAAAAAACAAAAAAACTCATGAACACGTTCTATCTTGCCGTAAGATACTTCACGGAGACATTTTATATCGTATCATATACACTGGGCAATAACTCTTTCCTATTCATTTAGCTAGCAATAGCTCCAAGTGCCTAATTAGTTTATGAGCTAATAGCTACGCATTACGCACCATTACAAGCCGACACATAGCATGGAGCGATTCAAGAGGAGACATTAAAGCGTTAACACAGCTTGAAATGTGTGTAGCGGTTCTGACCATAGATGTGAAGACTATTCGCTAGCGCGCTGTAGCAGCCCGGCTAACCGGTGTGCCTATGTGGCGGCCATGTTGGGAAGGTCGATGTTCCCTTCAAAGGCAATGCATGGACATTGAAATTAAGTCATAACTTTCTCATTTCTCAATTTACTTTTTTGTCAATGTCAAAGCGTGTGCTATCACCACAGAACATTCACTCATATATTATTATGTTCCCTCATCCAAACCTTTGTGATTGACTTCCCAAAGGAACTATCGAGGCCCACATGAGTGAATTCTACTCTTAATGTATATACTGTATTTGAATTGATTATGCTTAAGGAGGGTAAATGTGAGAGTACGGCGAGTATACAGTGGGTACGGAAAGTATTCAGACCCCCTTACATTTTTCACTCTTTGTTATAGCCATTTGCTAAAACCATTTAAGTTCATTTTTTCCTCATTTATGTACACATAGCACCCCATATTGACAGAAAAAAAAAATAATTGTTGACGTTTTGACAGATTTATTAAAAAGAAAAAGTGAAATATCACACAGCCATAAGTATTCAGACCTTTTGCTGTGACACTCATATTTAACTCGGGTGCTGTCCATTTCTTCTGATCATCCTTGCGATGGTTCTACACCTTCATTGGAGTACAGCTGTGTTTGATTATACTGATTGGACTTGATTAGGAAAGCCACACACCTGTCTATAGAAGACCTTACAGCTCGCAGTGCATGTCAGAGCAAATTAGAATCATGAAGTCAAAGGAACTGCCTGAAGAGCTCAGAGACAGAATTGTGGCAAGGCACAGATCTGGCCAAGGTTACAAAAAAATTTCTGCTGCACTTAAGGTTCCTAAGAGCACAGTGGCCACCATAATCCTTAAATGGAACACGTTTGGGATGACCGGAACCCTTCCGAGAGCTGGCCGTCCACCCAAACTGAGCAATCGGGGGAGAAGAGCCTTGGTGAGAGGTAAAGAACAACCCAAAGATCACTGTGGCTGAGCTCCAGAGATGCACTCGGGAGATGGGAGAAAGTTCTAGAAAGTCAACCATCCCTGCAGCCCTCCAACAGTCGCGGCTTTATGGCAGAGTGGCCCGACAGAATCCTCTCCTCAGTGCAAGACACATGAAAGCCCGCATGGAGTTAGCTAAAAAAACACCTGAAGGACTCCAAGATGGTGAGAAAGAAGATTCTCTGGTCTGACGAGACCAAGATGGAACTTGTTGGCCTTAATCAGAATCATCTTTATTTGCCAAGTATGTCCAAAAGAGACACAAGGAATTTGGCTCCGGTAGTTGGAGCCGCTCTAGTACGACAACAGACAGTAAATTGACAGAACACTTTTGAGACATAAAGACATTGACAAAAACAGTCACTGAGCAATAAAGGGTTGCTAGTTATCTGGCAAATTATTATTATTATTTATTTATTTTTGACAATTGTGCAAAAAGATGCAGAGTCCTCTAGCACTGAGAGCAGTTTGAATGACTAATATAGCAATAGTCCGGTGCAATGATCATTGTGCAAAGGGAGACTTCAAGGAATGTATGCAGTTTAAAGTGACTACTAGCGGTATGTGTGGAGAAAACCAGGACGACTGGTTGCAATCGAAGGAAGGATGAATATGGCCAAGTACAGGGATATCCTGGACAAAAACCTTCTCCAGAGTGCTCAGGACCTCAGTCTGGGCTGAAGGTTCACAAGACAATGACCCAAGGCACACAGCTAAAATAACGGAGTAGTGGCTTCAGAACAACTCAGTGACTGTTCTTGAATGGCCCAGCCAGAGCTCTGACTTAAACCCAATTGAGCATCTCTGGAAAGACCTGAAAATGGCTGCTCAGCAACATTTACCATCCAACCTGACAGAATTGGAGAGGATCTGCAAGGAGGAATGGCAGATGATCAACCAAATACAGGTGTGAAAAACATCATTCCCCAAAAGAGTCATGGCTGTATTAGCTCAAAAGGGTGCTTCTACTAAATACTGATCAAATGGTCTCAATACTTATGGCTGTGTGATATTTCGGTTTTTCTTTTTTAATAAATCTGCAAAAATTTCAACAACTCTGTTTTTTTCTGTCAATATGCGGTGCTGTTTTACATTAATGTAGAAAAAAAAACATATGATTTTCGCAAATGGCTGCAATATAACAAAGAGTGAACGATTTAAGGGGGTCTGAATACTTTCCGTACCCCATGTAAATCCTTAAAAATAACCTTTTACCCTTTTTCCTTTCTACCCTTATTTTGCTAAGCTCTTGTAGTAATAGTCAACAGAGGAGTATTTCATTCATCAGCTTCCATTTAATGATTATTTTGTGCAGTGGGCTGATGAAATGTGAAACAGGAGACACAAGCACGTTACGTATACGCATACACAGATTTGCAAATCAAATACTTATCGACCATTTGGACCTATGAGCACCAGTATGTTAGAGGTACTGTATGAAACAAATTGGTTATTCATCTTATTTGCATGTTGAGTGGGTTTTGTATCTGTTCTTCACAGCTGATTGCTAGGAGCCAAGCAAGCTGTGCCTCCTCACATGTACAGCATATAACACACACAATGTTCCCCTGGCATAGCGCGGTTCGTTGTTTAGATTTGTGGAAAGTTTCTGTTTGCGGAAATCTGCAGGTTATAGCAACCCTTTTGTGTTTTTACAGCATATATACTGTACTTACTATAATGTGTGAAAGAAGAGCCACAGTCGTCGATACATTTTTCAGCCATAGATTGAATGCCAGGAGAACCGTAAAATACATAAATCAAATGAGGACACTTACGCAGGAGCTGCTGTCGGCCACTACTCAAGCTCAGACACTCATGGAGACTTGCCAAAGTCAGGCCACACCACCAGGCTCCGCCTCTTAAAGGCACATGCAAGTATCTAACGCACAGACACTACAATACACTACATTATTTCCTATGCATTTTATGCTTGCATTTTTTTTGTGTTAAAATACATTTACGGTGTGTTTAAAAAGTGTGTTTTCATAGTTTTAAGTATGTTCATAGTATGTGGGATATTAAAATATTTTTATATGGTCTCTATATCACAGACTTTCACTTGTGGGTAGTCTGAAATGTAGCCCCTGTGATGCATTGTAAATGTGTTTTCCCAAAATCCTATACACTAGATATGATTAGTGTATTAATTTAAGAGGGCAGAAAATACCATGGAAAGTATTTTGACAAACTGCTTCCTTGGCTCGCCTGAGAGTACCTTCGCTATCCAGGGTTATCTCACTATCTGAATGGGCTGAAGTCCTGTTTGTATGCCACTCTCATATTGATTACAGTAATTACACAGCCTGCAAGATTTGTGGCACAGCAGAGGTTGGTGTGCATGTAGTCCAGAGCTGTAATGCATAATTTTTTTCGTAAATTGCTAGCTTTAACTATTCCGAACAATCGATAGGATTTAGAATGATCAGTCAACCAATTAATCGATTACTTTGGCAAGGTTTAATAAATGCTTATTCTTGTCTTGTTGCCAGTTATAGTTAGCAATCATCAGATTTAGCCTCTTTTATACAGAATATATCCTTACAGTTGAGGTCACTATGTTGCGATAACGTTTGCAATGAGTTACAGGGTGTTGTGAGAGGAGTAATCAACATGGAACATTTTAAATTCATTAGATTATTGTCTTTACCATCTGTCTTTCATAAGCATGCTTGTCATATCATGGGTCCATCTGTTCATATGGTAGTGATTTGTTTAGCAAATTGGAGTAAAAGCTTGCACCTAATGGTTTAGTATGAAGTGTCCAAAACCTCAAAACTATACTGCAGACGCCGCACTCAACATGTGCCCTTCTATTTCCAAAGACACCCCCCTGCTGGTGAGAAGCAGCAGTGATTCAGCTCTCGGTGCTCAGTCAGCAGAGCTTGAACCTTCCCGCCATGAAGATGCCTCTGTGATGGTAAGACACTGATACATTAAGACTCTTCTCCCGAAACCTTATAATATGAGATAATAATATGTATTAATGTGGCTGTATATGTTAATTGAGTGAATCACTTTGAATCAAGGCTTGCCCACGCACATATTTTTGATACCCACATTATGTCAACATTTAGCCTTAGGATCTACTTAGCATAATCATAATATCTCTGTAATAATTTAAGTTGTGGGTACTTGTTATGGTAGTGTTACAGTTATTCCCCTAACATGGTTGGACAAGTCAAATCCCACAAGATGTCTTTTGAAAGGCTCTACATGCTTGATTGGACTCCTGAGTGGTGAGCCTCTTGAGATTTCTCACTGGATAAATATTCTTAATTTAAAAAATTATTATTACTTTTTTATTACAACACTGTAATAGACCTAGAACACTGTAGAACAATGTGTTTATACGGTTCAGTTCTTTTGGGGGATATGGTTTGTTCTTAAAGGTGGTTGCCTTTCCTGACTTGGCTAACTATTGTAACATGTTTCTGACAAAGTTTAACAACAAAGCAGGTTGTAGAGCCTCTATTTTTTTTTAACCACTGGATTTACAGATTGATAGGAGAGTATTATAGTCAAATGAACATAAAATGTAAGTATGTAATGTCCAATTCTGCTTCAATACCTCTACCCATTATATATATATATATATATATTATATATCTGTGTTTACACTGATGGAACACAGGAAACAACCCATTTGGGCAGTTGCCCAAATTGCATGTAAATACTGTAACCCCACAACTGACAACACAGGAATAATCAATAATACATAAACAATACAAATGTAAAACATTACGTACCATTTATTTGGCCTAGGATGGCGTTTCTCCTCCATTGATTTTAACGAGGGTACCCTCTACTCCACTGGCCGCTGTCAGCAATTATTTTCAGAATCAGAATGATCTTTATTTGCCAAGTATGTAAAAAACACACAAGTAATTTGTCTCCGGTAGTTGGAGCCCCACTAGTACGACAACAGACTTGTTACTATACTTTTGAGACATAAAAACACACTACGGAGAGTCACTGAGCAATGACAGGTTACCGGTAATGCTGATACAATTGTTTTTTTTGTTTTGTTTTTAACAATTGTGCAAATGTTGCAGAGTCCTCTAGCAATTTAAAGCAGTTTGCTTATTTAATGATGGACACACCTTTAATATAACATATTTAAACCCTTTTTAATGGTCGATGCTTTCGCTGTAGTTAAGATTTACAGCACGTGTTTTTTTTTAATCTGTTAATTTGTCTTGATGGGGGGGGCGTAGGTGTGTATGCACCACCAATCGGTGTTTTCCAGTGAAATAAAGTTCAAATTGATGCGATTGGATGCGATTTTTAAATTCCATGCATTTTATTCTATATACGCAGCATTGAGAGTGAAAAATCGAATATTTGTAACTTGAATCATACAGTGTAAATCCAGCCAATGCTTTTTTTGGTTCAAAGCCACGCTGACCTACACATAACCAAACTACATTAATTATCAGGCATGCAAGTCATTATATAAAGCCTGCATGTAATTCTTTTGGCCACAAGCAGAAAATAATCAGTGTAATTCTTCATACAGTTTTTGGCGTGTGTGCTTAGTGAAGTGAAATAGATTTCACTATCATAGAGGGTCACTCAGTGGGCTGTGAAGCACAATAACCTTGATGACTGTGAAAGAGAGACCTAAACGAGGCTAGTGTGCTTGGCTTGCACGTAAACCTGAATGGATTTTAGCTTATCCTGTTTTATAGAACAGCTTCAGCTCAGGGATGTTGGTGGACGACCTGAATCAATTCTTGCTCTGCTGCCAAAGTCTCCCCGAGGAGAGATAAAAAACATGTCTCTCTCTGTTTTCTTGATTTGCAAGTCATATTGTATACATGTAGCATCTTTGCTCATGCAACATTTAGTTGTTTTTCACTAATGCCTAGATCAGACTACAGGATTTTAGCCTCGATATTGGCCTGATTTGCCATCGCGAGTGATTTCCCAGATCGGGGCTGACATATTTTGTCAGGAACGACAAAACTTCTTGTAATGTGACATAATCCACGACCAACAATTTGGCGCTATGATAGCACTACAACCCTAAAATGATAAGTCTAGTGTGTTTGATTTTTTTTGGATATCTTCTTTGTAGTGTAACATCACAGGCAACTCTCCGACAGCGCACCTTGACATCGACCAATAGGATTGCGTATTGTGACTGGCGCATCGCCTCCCGTGCTTGCCGTTGTCAACAAACTTGGTCGGCGTTGTCGACATTTATTCACACGCACAAAGTGTATGTGAATGTGTATCTGTAAGTATGTGACATACTGTACCTTAAGAAGTCCTTGAATGGACAGCCCAAAACGTCCTCTTTCAAGCACCTGGTGACACCGCACATTTTTTTCCTTTTTGTTTTTTTTCCCCAACATTGCCACTGCGATCCATTGTTTGACAATAACTTGTTGTCGCCATGGTAATGGTTGTATCCGGTTGCGGTGAAAGGTGACAGCTCAGTGATAGTAAAATACGGGATACGGTGATATTGGAATACGTCGTGTAGTGTAGCCACTGTCTGACAGAGATACAGCAAGATTTTATGGGAGTAGTCTGACAAGTACAATCATCAAATACCAAATGTGTCTCGTGGTCTGATCCAGGCATAAAGACCAGTGTTACAGTCGTGATTCAACGGTAGCAGAATGCTGCCATCCCTTTGGCAACCCTTTGTGACTCCATTGGTACGGATTTGAAATCTGGTAATAGTAAGTAGATACAGCTAGAATGATCAAGAATTGATTTGATCTTGGTCTTTATATTGCCATATCACATTTTCCTTGCGACACTGTGACATTTCTTTTTTTGCAGTTCCCTTCTGTGTTTTTCACTCATACACCTGAAGTCAATTGTCCATCTGCTCTGCCACGTTCAGATGGAGGTAATGGCACTGTGTAATTGTTCAAAATGTCACTTGGCCTTTCGGTAAGAACAGCGAGGGAAAAAAAGTAATGTTGCAGTAAATCCCTCTCTGTGTTCTCTCCCCTTTTTAAAACTCTCTTTCTCTCAGTGTGTGGCACAGTGGAAGACTAGTTACAATGTGTTAATCAGACTGGGACTATTTGCTCTCGCCTGGAATACTACTGGGGCTTGAAGGCTGTACACTACTTATTAATCATCCAGCACCTTGCATAAAGTGTGTGTCGGTGTCTTTCTGTTTACATTCCTATTTGTGTGTGTGTCTGTGTGTGTGTGTGTGTGTGCGTGCGTGCATTTATGTGTGTGTGTGTGTCACTTCTCCTTAAACCTGTTTGTCAGTGTGGCAATTGCATATAGTTAAAAACATAGCACAATATAAAAAAATACACTGCATCATTTTAGAAAAACAGCTCCATTGCTTATTCAGTAATTCATATTCATGTTGAGGCTCAGTAAGTATCGTATGTCTTTTTTTTTTAATCCACTTTTATTTTTTCAGTTCAATTTAGAAGACAAAATGCTTGCAGCCCATTTCTCACGCGCTATTTAGTTAAGATGGCATTATCCATCATGGAAGTCAAACATCTGTTTTTTTTTTTTTTTTTTTTTTTGTGGAATAGCAGCTCCTGCAAATAAATCATGACTGAGCTGTTTATGGTTAGCAGTATGTTTTGGTATTTTCTAGTGGCTTCTCAAATTAGAAAGCTCAGTAATTATTGAATTACAAATGCAAGCTCTATACCTCAAATTGCCATCCACTATTAATTCAAATATGTGAATAGCAGCATAAGTAAGTATTTTTTTTTATACTTGTTTGTACAGATGTCTGTGTGTTATACATCTCATGCTTTATAAGAATAATATGAATTACGTGGCACTTCTATTCCTTGACATTTTACAAACTACTGTTTGGTTAAATACTAAGTGTTTGGCCCTTGGTAATTACTTCAGAGAGCCATTTCTCCATTAAATGAGACATACAATTATGCACTCATACATTTTCCAATTAATACTGTATTTCAGAGGTTGCTAATCTGATGGAGGTGTTAGGATAATGAATGTCACCTGCCACTTTGATTGTAATTAAGCTAATATGACAGCGTCTGCATCTTGGCCAGGCTAATTGTTTTTCAAGTCACCAAAGCCCGAGCATATGTAGTGTACGTGTAATCTGTCAATCACTGTTGGTGCTACTATGAAGTTCTCACTTCCTTCCATTGCGCATCTTTTGCCTCGCTCCTATATCATGGTATCTTACGTGAGGGACACATACTGTTTTTAGTTATCTTAACCCTGCTTTAAACTTCTTCCTCATGCAAATCTGTCTGAGTCTCTGTTAATTCTTCATATGTCTTGGTCTCAGTTTTTCTTTTGTCTCTGTCCTACCCTCTCCCACATGACAAGATGGTGGAGATCATCTTGGTATAGCTTTTGAGGTGAAAGATCATCTGAAGACTCAATTTTTTATATTGAGTCTTTTTTAACCACATCTGCACGTTCACTAATATCTACACACAGTCAACACATTACACAGAGATGCAGTGGAAACCCTAACATTGAATGCCCTTGAGGCCATACAATTGGATATTCAACAGAATGGTTGGGAAAACTATAAATCTAAAGTGGCACAAAACATCAGTTGCCTTACCTTATTTCAGTGAGCATTCATTTGTAACTTTTTGCCGTTTTTCCCCTCTGTAATTCCAAAAGAAAAAGGTTATATTATGTTATAGGGATGTGTTTAAATGGTGCTTGTGTAAAGTCATCTGAGGTATAACGTTACATGCAGATTCACCACATACAGATTTTTCTCCAGTTTTCACATATTTACTGTTTAGAAAACAATCTTGTCCTGGAGGAGATAACATTTTTATATTGCTCAAAGCATCATAAATCGGTCAATTTACATCATCTATCCGTTAATCAAGCAAGACCTATCTGTTCAATCATTTGTCTGTTTGGGATTTCATATTTAAATCAAAAACAAATTGAGCAATTCTGCGATTGGCTTGCAACCAGTCCAGGGTGTACCCTGTCTCTTGCCAAAAATCAGCTGGGATAGACTCCAGCTCACACACGACTCTAATGAAGATAAGCCGTATAGAAAATCCATGCCTGTATGAACGAATTGAGCAGTATCGGAGCTAATTTCCAAAACTATTTGGTAATGTATGCTATTTGTATGATCTGTTTTTTGCCCTCCTTTTTCCGGAATATGATTTTTGTGTCAGTTTTTTTCTGCTTTGTTGACACTTCATTACTAATACAATGTGTTTTTGTGCTTTCTCGACAGACAGCAAGTACTACTGTTGCGAGACCCCAAGTCAAATATGCTTTCAATGAGAGGTCAGTATGTGCATGTTAAGAGTCTTTTATGAGTGTGACGTCCACCTTCAAGTAAAATAGCTGGGTCAGTAGTATTTACAGAGATTTATATGGAATATGCACAGCCTAGCCTCAACTTTGACCACTTAGACAATACATTGATACTCAGTACAAGAGTTGTATCAAATAATCTTCAGAAAATCCAAAACTAAGTTTGAATGTGGTCAAAGGAGCAATCTTTGCATGGACATGGCCTGGTTATCTATTTATTGTGTAGTTATAAAAAGCATGCCTTTTGTCAGTGTGCAAGTTTGTGTGTTTTTGTGTCCTACTTAGCCATCATCTAATGTAGATCAAGGCCTTAAAAGCAACAGTTAGTATAAAGCCTCGTCATCATTAGCCCACCACAAAAGAGCAAAACAAGGTCGCAAGCAGACACACCCATAAATGCATGGAAAATTGCCCATGGGAGGCATTCCCTATGCTCTACTCCAAACCCTAAATTGGGCAGCTCTCATTTGTAATCAAATGTGTCTGGTTGCTTCGCAAGTATTCGTAAAAGTCTCCAGGCCATCCATCCATCGGTCCATCCTACCGAGAATGGTAGTTTTTTGGGTATAGTAAATATCCATAAACTTCACTGCAGTCATAGTAATTTGATTCACTCAGCAATTACTATGCGTATTTTTACTAATATACTCAGATGCACTCAAACATGGCAAATCTCAGCATTAAGTAATGTAAAAGTGATTTAGTAGTTTCTGTGCTTGTCGGTGAAACGAGCCTTGAAATTGCAAAAAAATCTGAAACTATGGACCAGGACGATGGCTATAAATATTAGAACAGTAAAGTGTTCTATAAATCAATGTTTATGTGTTTGTTTTTGAGTCACTGATGTGCTGCCGGAATGCATGCTTGCATATCTGTGCATCACCTGTAAATACAGTAATAGCTTATCATAATTTAAATTAGAGAACCAAGAAGAAGCTGACATTACATTTGAATAAAAAACATTTTCCTCTTGCGAATGAGATATACTGCAAATTGTTTTTGGAATGACTTTGCTAGTGCCACATATTTCTGCCTGGTAGCTGTTTCTGAAAAACAGGAGGTGAAGATTTGGAGTGCTTTATAAAAAGTGGATTTGAAGTGATTTTTCAGATTTTATATGTTATCGCGTCCATTAGTCATTTGGGTTGGTCTTTTGTAAAGTATCTGTGGAGTTTTTGACGATTCATCCAGAAGAACATTTGTGAGGTCAGAGTGGTTTGACAAAAGGGCCTGCCTAACAAGCTCTGTTATATTTCAACCCAGAACTGTTTGAGGTCAGGCCAGTCAAGTTCTTCCACACCAAACTGTGCCTCATGGACCTTGCTTTGTACATTGTAGCACAGTCCAGCTCAAACAGAAAAGGGCAGTCCCCCAATTGTCCCACGAGTTGGAAGTTTAGACTTGTCCAGAAATTAGTTGGAGCTGGAACTAAAGCGGTGTACACACATACCAATTTTGATCATCTTTTTGAAATGTAAGAGACCCCACACATGACAGCATGTGTGTGCTTACTGCTCTTAGAGTGTGTGGTGCACTTGCGACCTACACAGAACACCACACACATAACCATATATCTCTGCTAACATTTGCAAGTCTCCTCTCCCAAACCAGATGACTGACCATTACTGACTTGTAAGATGCAGCACAGTGCAACAGGGCATCCAGACGTAAAATACAAAGAAGAATTAAGAGTACAGTAGTTGAAGAATAATAAATTGAACTAAGTTAGCTTATCTTGTAACTACTGGGAATGCGCCAATACCATGTATTCCAAACACTGTATAAGTACTTACATATGAGTACTCACCAATACCAAGTAATGATACTCGATAATGCCATTATGTCTTGCAATTGTGATGAAAATGTGTTTTTTAAACTCAAATATTGTTCACAAACATTTCTGGAACATAGCATGACCTAGAACTATCACCACACGGCTGATGTGGCTCCTACTCCACCTGCTCGTAAGGTATATGTCAGGCTGGTAAAGTGGTATCAGTGTTGTAATATCTGAACATTTTTTCAAGTCAGAGTATGAATACAGACTTACTGTATCAGCACTGATACTGGTATCGGTACCCACGCATTTCTAGTAACTACATACCAATTACAAACGATTGCTCTTGTCTTTTTATTCTAGTGAATGATGTGTTATGCAAACACTCAACACAACCAGTTGCGCCTCTGTTCGTATCTGGTAACAACTTCATTGTTCATTCATTCAAGTGTTTATCGTTCTGTTTCACGTCATGATCACAGAGTCTGTGACTTGGCCGATCTCTGTGTTGACCACGCACGTAATGATTTGCGGGCGGGAATGTTGAACAGGTATAATATTTACCATTGTCGGCCTGACGGTTTTCCGAGCAGATCGGGGAGGAAAAATCACTCTTAACACACCCCTCACCACAGACCTATTGCTCGAGATAATCTTTTAGAGATCTCAGAGAATTGAGCCTTTGCTGACTTTGAGCGCAAGAGAGAGAAAATGCTTAAATATGCCTCCATTGTTGGTATGTGTGTACCCCACTAACGGTCTAGTTCAACCATCTATTATTTATTAAGAGATGTGTCTGAATTCCTTTGACCACACAGTGTACATATGATCAAATCACATCACACACAACCAAATATTAGGCTGTCATAGAAGTCCATTACATTAAAATGGTTCCAAAAGCTTGGGAACACCTGGGAATCTAGTATATCCCCATTGTGATAGGTAGGAAAGTACAGAATATTCATTTAAAATTAAAATTATTCAATTTTATTCTTTATTTTTGTACTTGCATACATTAACATTTTGCACATTAACATTTTTCCTGCTTTGCATTCACCCCCCACCCATTTTGTGTGTTGCACTTTGAAGATCAGATTGTAAAAATGTGGGAGTGTAAGAGGAGAATGAGCCATTCAATCCATGAGAAAATAGATGACAGGATGAAAATGTGTGGTTACTACTGTGCTTCTTTTTCAGGGTAATTTCTCCTCTGTGTGTCAGTCTTTCATATCAAGCATCAGTGGAGTGGCAGGTGGAACACCTGCTCTTTTCATCTCTGTGTGTGAGTGTGTGCGTTTGTGCTTGCCCTATTGTCTTTTTGCTTTTGCATTGGCCTCCTCTCTCTTTTGTCACCCAATTTCTCCATATCTTCACACCACTTGAGTTTTTTGTCAAACTTCCCAAAAATCGAAAAGAAAATGTAAATGAATCTCAAGTACACGACTCTGTTCTGGTGAGGGTTTAAGAAATCACAGCAGAGCTGCAGGAAGAAATGTGGGTGGAGGGGGGGGGAGGAGTCTTTTCCCCCTCGCTCATATTAATACTATTCATTAGCTTTGTCTAATTAATTCAGTGCTTCCTTCATTTCACTTTATCTTACAGTGCTCATTTACTTCTTTCTTCCGTCCTCTGTTTTTTTGCTTCTGTCTTTATATCATTGTGTATAGTTTTTGTTTTTTGCCCTCATCCTATTCATCCAATGAAATTTTTAGCGACAGTTTAGTTCTCTTTTTGGGAAGGTTAGCATGAGACTAGTAAACTTAAAGAACTTGATCACATATATTTAAAGTACTAAATATGTATTTACTGTAGCTTTTTGTTGCTATATATAGCTCAGAAGATAATGACTGCAATAGTTTTAACGTGCCACTTGCCATTCAATTACTCTTGATTGACCTTTTCAATGCAACATTTCTATGTACAGTGTGTTTGGTAACCTACAGGTATATATATTCCTGACCTCATTCTGAGGTCCTCATCTGCAAGTAAGATCATAAGAATGAAGAAGCTGTTTGATTTGTGATCGTACGTTATCAATGGAATATTCATCACTATATTATGTAGGACTTCTACGGGGAGGTTCACCTCAGGTCTCTCGTTTCCATAACCGGTGACTTGAGTGAGATGGGTTTTATTCAGCTGACCTATATTTCCCTCCCTCGCCACATCTGTTTACTTCTCAATTTTCTTCATTCACCTTCACTGTCCTCAATAAGACATCACCAGCTTTATTTGTTTATGTTTGGAGGAGAGACAAGAGATCGTGAGAATGTGTACCTTCATCGGTCACCCTGCCATGATCAACAGTCCTCTCGCTCTAAAGTCTATGACCGTACCTACTGCTCAGTTCATTGGGTACTCTGGGATGGACAAAATAAGCAGATGGCATTAGAGACATAATTGAGGTTGTTGCTTACAGAGCATGAAACTACATTGATGCAAACTTCTTTTTAAAAAAACAAAGAGGGAGTAGGGAAAAGGGCAGGCAAGGATTATTGGCTGTGCTCTGATAGATAAACTAATCAAACAAAGACTTCAACAACCACTCAAATTTAAGCAGAGAAGCAATACAAACCAGGTTCACATGTGAATAATCCAATTTAGAAAGACATATTCATAGATGACGAACAAGGCAGAGAAAAATGGACAAAAATTGTTGGCTAACTTCCACACACGCAACAAGTGTGCTGTTTGGATGACTTTCAAGAGAATAATCTCATCTCCAAAGACAAGGTTTGCACTCATGGATTAATTTTACAAAACATACTTAAAAACAATGACTAAATTTGTGAAAGTAATATATCAGTCTAGCCTAGCATTAAGTACATGTACAGTGGAACCTCAATAGAACGGACCAAATGGGATGGGGGTTCGGAGTGGTGGGGGTTGTCCAACATCGCTGCTTGTCCGTTATATTGAAGATAGGGTGAGAAGCTCGGTCATCCCTGATGTGCTGCCGGGCGTCCCTGCTAAAGCTACTGCCCCTGCGACCCGACCTCGGATAAGCGGTGGAAAATGGATGGATGGGTGGATGGATGCCAGTTTTTTCCGTGCCTTAAAATGCTTAGGACAGTGCAAAGTTATTGTAAATAAATGTGAAAAAACAAAAACAAAACAAAACAAAAAAAAAAGCTTGAAAATGTTTGAGAGTTTCACATTTTATCCAAACTTACCACGTCGTAGTGCTTGGTCATGATGAAATTGTTGACGTACAGTACTCATCGGAGGTGAGTCGCTTTCATGATCCGCAATGAATTTGTGTGCTTCCTAGTCCCAAATTCGTTGCCACAGACGAACGCCTTGACAAAAAAAAAAAACTGTTACTACACCAAAAATAGCATGTTCCCGACTCCAAAGACTTTTTTGTATTCTCTGAGTTAACGCCGCAGCCTTGCTGCTCTCTCTCTGCTCTATGTACAATAGACAATAGGTATCATCATATGGCTGCCACGTCAATGCCCCACATTCAACATGGCCGCTACGTAGTCACGGAAGGGTCAAGTATTATTGTATATCTACAACCCGGAAATATGTCAGTCCTATTCTTTGCCTGCATGGCACCACAGTGCAAGTAAACAACAGCAGCCAATTATGGAACTGGCATTTTAAGTGACAAATGAAAACTGTTTTTGGACACATTGTTAAATCCTGACGGTCCGTTTTATCCGATATCAGTTATATTGGGTGTCCGTTTTATCAAGGTTCTACTGCACTAAGAACAGGCTAATTTCCAAGACCGCATTTATTCTTTTTTTTTTTTTGTTTGTTTGAAATGTGTTGTTGTAATTTCCATACTATTCATGTTTTATTTAGTCAACAGACTAATGAATAGATATGTGTTAACTTTCTTTAAGGAAATGATAATTATGTATATATGTATTTTAAATTTGTGTAGCCTGACAAGAACTGTGGAGATCCTTGGAGGGGACAGTCCTTTGGGAATCCATGTGGTTCCCTATTGCTCATCTCTCAGTGGAAGGTGAGTTATGTACACACAAATACAAAAGAGGCTTTTAGTTGTACTTGTCATTTTGGTTTGGCCCTATCCAACTGTGATTTTACAGTGGTGCCTTGACTTGAATTTAATCTGTTTCACGAGCAAGCCCGTAACTCAAATCACAAGATGAATGGAAATACCTTTAATCCGTTCTAGCCACCCATGTACCACCTGACATCAACAAAAACTTTTGTAGCTTGGAGCATCAGCACTTTAGGAAAACAGCACACTGCACTATAGTATTTTTCTAAAAAACATACAGTAATAACAATTAAATACAATGTAAAAAAAATAAAAAATAATACTAAAATAAAATCAGTAAATGTACAAAAACCCTCTTTTATCGGGGGTGGGGGGGTTACGTTCCAGAAAACCCCCAATTTATTATTACAACTCTTTTGAGTGCAGCGTGTGTTTTAAACGGATAACGTACTCAGTAAGGTTTCTTTATCTGCTAAAAACATAACATGACCCCAATTCACCTTCTGTAAGTCATCGCTGCCACATTTAAATCAATTGGTCTATAAAGCTGACTGTATCAGAGATGTGCAGGTGAATAATTGTACTACATTGACTTTTAAAAAGAAATTTGTGACACACTGAATCCGAAATAAATGAACCATGATATAGTGAGGGATTACTGTATTCTTTGGTGACTCCTTCTGGTCTACTTGCTTTAGCCACCAGGGGGCAGTGTAATACAGGCATGCGTACAATATGTACACAAAGAAGGTGGTTACAACTGCTCCGTAAGCAGCAGTAATATTAGTCTTTTTTCGTAGAAGTCCAAAAATATATGCCTGTGAGTATTGTAACAGTATATTGTCTGCATACACTACATGTGTCGATACTAGTTTAGTTAGCCTGTCTATTGGGTTCTGCATTATGTGTTAGCATTAAGCTACCGGACTTCCTCCAAACTAAGTTACATGGTGTTTGGTAAAATTCACAACGTGTGATTTTCTTTGTTTTAATTCTCCATTAAACCTCAATAGGGAGGGACAATAAACAACATCTTAAAAGCAACCACTAGGCCTCTTTTTCTGAAGAATTGTCCACTATCTGCCACACTGCTGCTTGTTGTGAAGTTTGCTGCTCCCACCAGGAGCTTGTAGCTAACATTTTTGCTACCAACTCAAGTTTTCTACATCATTTACATATCCAATGTATACTGCTGTATTGTTGACGTTAAATAAAAATGTAAATCTAGAAATCACATGAAAAAATGCTCTGGGAGGTCTATAATACACTTTCACTGACGACTTTGCTCATAGGTCTCTTGGTTTGTTTATTCGTGAAGTGGAGGAAGAGAGTCGCTCGAGTAAGGAGGGTTTGTTCCTGGAGGATGAGTGCATCGTCAAGATCAACAGCACTGACCTCATGGACAAGACTTTTAGCCAGTAAGTTTACTACAGCTTTTGTTTTTCGGGCCTAGATCAGAAATTCCATTGCCCGTAAATTTTCCATACTTTAGTAGTATAACAACCAAAAGGACCAACGTAATGATTTATCCATCCATCCATTTTCCATCCCGCTTATCCCCACGAGGGTCGTGGGGGTGCTGGAGCCTATGCCAGCTGACTCTGGGTGAGAGGCAGGGTACACCCTGAGCTGGTCGCCAGCCAATCGCAGGGCACATATAAACAAACAAACATTCACACTCACAGTCACACCTATGGACAATCTAGAGTCTTCAAATAACCTACCATGCATATTTTGGGGATGTGGGAGGAAACCGGAGTATCCGGGGGAAACCCACACCGGGACGGGGAGAACAACACACAGGCAAGGCCGGATTTGAACCCTGGTCCTCAGAACTGTGAGGCGGATGTGCTAACCAGTCGGCTGCCGTAATGAATTATGTGTGCGTGCGTGTGTGCGTGTTTTTTACGTAACGTAATGTATAAGAATGTCGTCATATCCCAAAGCTTGAACAAGGTATGATGGTCTCTTCCTGTTTCCACTGATGTTGCCTTCCTCTCGTCAGAGGGCTCATTTATCATGTACTGTAGCGACATCAAAGAACAATACAAAAGACACTTGGCAGATGTCTGAGGGGTAATCCACCGAGATCACATTGTGTTTCTGTTCATTGGGTTGAATTATTTTCAGAGAAGATTTGTTCAGGACTCATTTGAGACTCGATGTTTGTCAGTGTTTATTACATCAGTGAAGCACCCGTCAAGTAGGCTAACTTGGCGGCATTTGGGGGATGTAACCTAATGATATTACATTACAGAACATACATATGAATTTGTGAGGAATGACAATAAACTAGATGCTTTAATAATGGCATTCCATTAACTGTCCATAAAAAAGATGGTCATTGCATCAGTATATAAAATGATTATCCTGAATTGCGTTGCAATGTATAGGTCTTAATCCTGTGCACGCCACCTATACACTGATTTACACGTACACATTTTATGCCCTTTTATATGTAACCTAACACTTGCACACACATTGTTGTTAGGGCTGGACGATATGGCCCTAAGGTTTTGGGTGGTATTTTGGGTGGGGGCTGAATACACGTTGCGCAAGTGTGTCTTAATAAATTAGAATACAGTTGAAGGCATTTTTTGATTCAATAATTTAATACAAAAAGTGAACCTCAATGCAGATCCACCATCCACCACACATAGTGATCACTTTTTTTTTTATAGACATATAATTTTATTAATTGGGCAGTGTTCAAATTGAAGTCAAAACAACACAAGATGTAACATCTGCTTCAAAAAGTTTCAGGATTATAATTATTTACACATCTGTCATCAAAGAGACTCATCCACCATTTTAATGTCAACTCACTTAAAAACGCCACCATTTTACGGCAGTTGTTGGCCTATGCTGGGTATATTTATTACATTGTTCCATGCTAGAGGCTGCCATGTATATTTAATCAAGTTTTTCATCTCTAATGATACATTGTGTATTTTTATCTTCTATATTTGTCTCTATTCCCATCTCCCAGAGCCCAAGAAATCTTCAGGCAGGCAATGCACTCGTCCGTCGTCTCTTTGGAAGTACTTCCCTCATCCAACAGAGAACGCTTTGAGAAAAGTCTGATAGGTCATCTTTTTAGCAACAATGCCGGTCCTGACAGCAGTCCCCGGATTCCCAAAACCAAAGAACCACCTCCGCTTGTCAAAGCCAAACCTGTATTCAAGCCTCCTGAGAGTGCTGTCATGAGTGTGGCAGAGGACGCTGGCTCTCTGGAAGCTGCTGTGAGTCTAAAGTGCTGATGCGCCAAGCTAACCTTAGTCACAAGATATCTTGACGCAAATAACAACCAAATAATTCTCCACTAAATTGATACACAAATAAATGAATGTTTTCAAATAACTCCGTTATTAAGTGATATTCAAATATTTTGAATAGAGGGAACACCCGCTATTTGTGGGGTTAGTTAGTTACCGTAAATCACCAACAATTGTAATATGAATGTAATTTAAATATTTGGTTGGATTACCTTGGAAAAAAGCATTTCAATGTCTCTGCACTGTATTAGTATTTATCTTTTCACTGCTGATATTTTCTCTTTTCTCTCTACCTAGCGATCCAAAGGGGGAAGTGAGGTGTCGCTTTCTGAAAAAAGCCCTGCCCTGTCCAGCCTGATGGCCAATAAGAAAGGAGGACGGAAATTGAGAATTGACCTTAAGAAAGGTGAGTCCTGCCAGACAACATTTTGTAACCTGGATTTCCATTGATTACCAAAACCTCTTTAAAAAAAAAAAAAAATCAAACACAAACATCTGTGGTATCATCAAAAACTAGGAAGAAGAAAATATAATAATTTTTGTAATCATACTGTACTTCTACTAAAAGATTGCTAGATTAATCCATGTTTCATGGTGATTAAGAAATTTGACGTGGTACAGGCCATTTGTAGTTAATATCACTGTAATCCCACAATCTGATGCCTGGTAATACTACCGTCTGCAATTCAAGTGAAGTTTATGAATTATTATTTTTTGCTTCACAATGAAGTTTCAGGATTAGAAGTCATTATGCATGTTAGTCATCAAAGACTCAACCGCCCTTTCATGTCAGCTCACTTTAAAAAAAAAAAAAAAAACATCCCTCATTTTACAAGTTGTTGGCCAATGTCGATATATATATGTGGTGTGTGTGTGTGTGTGTATATATATATATATATATATATAAATTTATTTACATCAACAGCTTTGTGTTAAGGGCAACAAATTGCATTATTATTCTCGTCAACTTTTTAAATATAGTGTGGGGCCCTGTGGGCTGTTTAATTGTATTGTTACATTATGCTGCTCTCCAAAAAAGATTTAAAAAAATAATACGAGCGCTGGGCAGCAAATGGTGCCCTGGCTGAAGCCAAAGAAAAAGCAAAGCACAATCCCAGAGTGGATGCTTGTTGAATTGAGGTATGCTGAGGCATCGCATGACGATTCAAAAACAGAGATTGTATGTGACAATAGAGTCAGATTTTACACCCAAACTTTGGTCTTATCCCAAATCGTGATTTTCAGAAGGTACATTTAGGATTATTGTCTCACCATTATTATTCTAAGTAGTTACTGAATGTATTACTCTGTTACTGTTGACCATATTTATATCTCACAGTTCTTAGAATGTAGCTGTTTTTTTTCTATCTCGCCCTTTTCCCTGCTGCCTGACTCTCCCTCCTCTCTCCATCTTCTTGACTTGTTCCCTTCATGGTCTATTAAGTCTTTATTGATCTGTTCATTTCTGCTGATATGAATTCATAGCAGACTAAACTGCTGACTTGGCACTGCTAAAGAGACCAGACTAAATGAGGTCTATAAAACACACAACCAGTCTCTGTGTATTGGGCACTGGTTTGAGTGCTTTCTTACACATTGTGTGTGCGGTTTCGCCTGCACATGTGTGAGCCTGTTTTTCACTGATTAGTATTTTAATCTTCCTCACTTCTCTTTCCAGAACATTCACTCTTGGACTGCGTTAGACTTACACCTCATTTATGCTTTACTGTTCTATAGCCTACTCATCGCCTCCACCCCATTCTGCCCCACATCTGAACTCTTTGCAGATATGAGCCACTGTTTTAAAGCATTGCGCACACTGAGTTATATCTTATGTGCAACACAAAGGGGCACAAAGCACAGTGAGGCATTAGTTTGCTTCCAACCAATGCTGAAGTACTTTTTTTCACCCCTGCACCCATGTGAGTGTTGGGTTTAAAAGGAGGTGTGGTCAGTTGTATTCTATAGCTTGCGTTGGCTTTTGTTAGCCCAGCAACAAATACACGATAGTACACTGCAAACATTTTCGATTGCACTGTTTGGGCCATACTGCTCAAATGCCACAAAAACCCATACATAGATTTCTAGAGATCATCTCATAATGTGCTACCTCAAAATTCAAACTCCCAAAAGGTCATACATTTGGGATTTTTAAAAAACGTCTCAAAAATTGCACAGAAACAAATGATGTTCAAACCGTATTCATGTATGACATCACATGAGGCATCAGCGGTCCTCACACATGGAAACGTTGGGTGGGTGGGTCACAGCTTTCCTTAGTCACTAGCCCAAGACTGGCTAGCTGATATTGTCATGTGTCATTAAAGTTAGGGTGTAACTCGTTTTGCTGTAGTTATTTAACAGTGACTTGCAATGGTGACCCCTGATGGAACGAGCCGAAAGTTGTAACAAAATATTTTGGGGGTGTTTTAGTCGTGACTAATGTTGTCTATGAATTATTTATTCAATTATTATTAGTACAAAAAGTAGCTACTTAAGTGTAAACAGATGTATATAATGAGTATACAAGCTTATTAGTGAATAGGGATGTACAAACGTGGTCATCTGACTCACTTGTCTAGGTTTGGAGGGGCTTGGATTTACAGTGGTCACCAGAGATTCGTCAGTTCACGGTCCTGGTCCAATTCTTATCAAAAACATTCTGCCACGTGGGGCCGCTGTCAAAGATGGGCGCTTGCAATCAGGAGACCGCATATTAGAGGTATGAATAATCATTGAACAACTTTTTTGCTCCAAGGTTTATATTCCTGATGTTGTGGTATGCTTTAATGGCTTTTTGTAGGTAAATGGCGTGGACGTAACAGGTGTCGGTCAGGAGGAACTGGTGTCCATGCTGCGCAGCACACGGCACGGAGAGAGTGTGTGTCTTGTGGTTCTACGACAAGAAGACATGTTTCTGCCCCGCGAGATGGTAAGGTCCCGTTAATGCTTCCTTAGGTGACCAAATGACTTCCTCCACCAATCATAATAATTACATCTTTCTGAGCAGCTATCCCTTTCCAGTTAGTTTGATAGTGGTTTTCTTACTCTGATGAAACGGTCATTGTTTTCTTTCTTTAACAACCTGCACTTTGATTGTTGAGCTAATCAACAGGCTTGTCTGTATGACGCCCAACACAGCAGTCTATAGAAATGCCATTTTTGTTTTTATTTATTATTTATTTTTTTATTGGCATTAACTAAGGGCATTACATTTGTGTGGTGCTTCGTGAGCACACTGTAAAGCTTCAGGTTTAAGGTAATTTTGTTACGCCATCACTGATGATTTGCCATTTAATAAAATGCATATTTAATGGGATTCTGTTTCCGATTCTCATGTCTGGCTTCTCCATTTTTTTCTTGGAAAATGTTTTCAACTTTGGTGTGTGACATGATATCAAATAAAGTGCTCTTCTTTTATATTTCACCCACTGCTTAGTCAAAAATGTTTTGAGGTCACAGACAAGACATACAAATTAGAACCGTTATTATTATTATTATGTATTAGCATATAATTTTTTCAGGACATTAACACGCAATGTTTTAGCACTCTGTTGTCTTGAGAGGGCAACTCCATTCAGTTAATGAATCAGCTTCAGGGCTAATTTTCACTTGTAAGGAAGTAATTAATTAATAATCCATTAACACTGTGTGCAACAGTTAAGAGACACCATTTTTTTGCACATGCAGAGTTCAAGTACTGTTACACCTCTTTGCTCTTGGGCCACTTGGTATTTAATGAATTCAGCCGCTCATTTCTTTTTTTTTTGTGTTTTTTTTCTGAGCAGATATTTTGCACCTTGTGCACTTATAACGTAATCTAGAGTTCAGTTTGTACAAATGAGAATGCAAATGTTATCTTGGAAAAATGGAATGTGGTGATTATTTGAATTGGAGAAAAAGGCAGATCGATGACGCTGCGGCTCGACGGTTTGAAATTGAAGAATGAATGTGAAAAATGGATGGATTGACTCTGCATTACAGTTAATCGTGAGAACTGATTAATTATACGGGTGAACTGCAATTTCTCATAGAATAGCTTAGCTCAGCTTGAATATGTCAATAAAGTAGCAATGCGTGTGGGGGTGTGTTTCAGACATGATTAGTTAGTGATTGTGTACAGTCTATGATGTGTACCAACAAGGCACAGATTGAAGAATTTAACCATCATGTTGTTTCTGAAAAATGACTTGATTGATTGTGGCCCTGGCCAAGTAATGAGACTACACAGGATTAGAGCATGTGTGTTGGTTTTTCGTTAACGCTATCCAGTTTCAAGTTTGGAGGGACATTCCCACAGTAGAAAATTGCTTTAACCATCTAAGATATCTAAATTATTTTGGTCACTTGGTAGTGTCATGTTTGACCTAAATCAGCTTCTTGCCAAAATGAATATAATTAAATAGATCGATAAATGCAACAAAGGTAACTATGGCGAACGGCACTTCATGTATCCCAAAGCCCCTCATTCACTTAGTGCACATCTACTTTTGCCCATTTACTATATCTGCATAATCACAAATACCTTTAAGATCTCAATTCACCTGAAATTTTTGTATAAATGCTATTTTTGTGTGATGTTTTGTTAATTGGGATTGCTAGATCATGGCATGTTGGTTGTGTATGGGATATTGAGCCAGGAGAACTACGATGAAATAATGGATCCATCTTGTCGATCTCCTCCCCCACTGCCGATGTTTCACCTCATACCACCATCTGGTGTTGTAATGTTAACATCTGTGCTCTGTGTAGTACAAACACAATCCTGTGTTTCTACAGCAAAACACACTGGTACCCAAACACCTCTACCCAAGCATGTACTGTAACCATGTTAATAAACATTATATACATATAATCACACATGCTGTATAACACATTACCAGTTCTTTGTCACAATTATGAATACATAATCCATTTTAAGAACAACAATTCAGTGTTTGAGGTGGCTACCTTCTTGAAACGAAAAAAAATCTACTCCTAAATAGAACTGAAATGCTACAAACCTATTGATTACACCAGATGGACCCCAATGCATGCCCTCTATGTTTTAAGACAACATATTGAGAAGCTGCTTCATTCTGCTCTTCCATACCTGACACCACTACTGTGATTGTGTGTTACATTTCACTAGTAACATCACCATTGTGACCTCATACAACCGTCCTTGTACATTTCCCCATCTGTTATGCCATCAGAGACCTGTGCGCGCACACATACACACAAACTCCAAGGCAGCTTAGTGTCGCTGTAGGAGTTCCCATCCTCTCAGGGGATGTCAGCTGAGAATATGTCTCTTCTTTTGTTGTTTCCTGAGCTCCCTGTATTGCCATTTATTAGCACATTTGTCGTAGGTTGTGTTGTAGACGTATTACATTCAGATGTGTCATGCAAGTGTAACGAGATGTTAACCGCTCTCATCAGTTCGACATAAAAATGACTTATAACAACAACATGAAATAAAACACTCACAAAATGTATGTAAAGGAACAGCTCCAGGAATCCAGTTGTGTGCTTGAGGTGCTCTTTTGGATATCGCAATCATATGTTTGGAAAAAACTAAAATCCTGGCTTGTTATGGCAAGGTCATCCTAAATCTTTAATAAAAGCTCCTGATGCACTTTGGCATACAAGCATTCGTCAGGCAGTCAGTAAAATAAAAAACTACGTAAACATTGGTGACGAGGGATTTTTAGGCCCACCGCACACCAAGTGCCATGGCCGAACGTGACTGAGCTGTCACAAAGTGCGGAGTTTCGCAACTAGATTTGACCGAACGAGGTAACAACCGATCAAAAATGCACAAGCTTTCACAAAACAAAATAAAAATTCCTCTCTGAAATTCTGTATATTGGTAATGGAAGGGAATGGCTTTAGTATCAAAAGATATTCACTTTTTATATCTAAAACCAACATTAATATAAACCTTTGCCCTGGCTTTTCAACTTCCCCCCATTTAACTGGTCTTCTTGTTACAGCCTTTACCCTTTGGCATTTAGGTAATCGTGGGAGAAGTGTGATGAGCGATTTCACAGCAGGTGCTTTTGAGTTAAGTAGGCACAAATGGGATAGTTATTTCCAGTAGTCAAGAGCATAAACACTTGAAAAGAAAGTGTTGCTGATTATGTGAGCAACTGTATTATCACCCAAATCCACATATAACGGTGGGTAATGTTTGTAATGAATTGTCCTTAGAATGCCATCCTTCCTTTTGTGTTTTGTTAATTGTGGTGTTAAACAGCTCTGCCTAAACTAAACTCAACAAATTCAAACTGTTTCAATGAAAAGTCCATGTACTCTAGTACAGCTTGTTTTTCATGTTTTCTCTCTGTATTTCTGCCTTAAATTATGTAAATGGTGTGTGTAGGTGTGTGTGTTTTAGTTGACTACTGTGACTATAATTTATGTCGAGTCAGTCATGCTTAGTTTAATATATCACAAACACACCAATAGACACGCTGAGACCTGTTAATGGTACATAATCCATTTGATCTATCATTGCAGTAAGCCATTTAAATGTTAAATGACCAGCATGGGGAGGTTCATTTCCAAACATATTTTTCTATAATGAGATGCATTTGATAGAGTACCTACAACAGCCAACAAATGCACACAAACATAAAGTACTTGTGCTTATTCTTTGTATTCTCCAGTGATATAACCTTAATTGTATACAGTCATTATTAAACAACAGTCCATAAGGCATGCTGTATACTGTACTGTACTCCTATGGTAGTTGAATCATTCATTGAAAATGTTATGCTCTTGCTTATTTACTATATTAATTTCACACACCATCACACGCACACACACTGATTAGTAGTGCTGCCTCTGTCTTGTCTTTTCTCTTATAACAAGGAGGTGGAATTAATCAGATAGATAGACAACATAACATAACATGCGTTGCATATTTTGGTCAGATCCTTCGAACAAAGTCATTCCCCGTGGGGTGTGGGGGACCTAACCTGCAGCTAAGATCTGTTGGTTTAAATTCTTTACAAAGTACCACTAAATCTGTGTTTTCTCCAAAATGAGTGTATTGTTTGTTAGTCTTGACCCATGCAGAATACTTGGAAAAGAAATGATTGGAATCAAGGATGTTGTCCCTCCTATCCTGTCTAGACAGTCAGTCTGATCTGGGAGGTGTGCGGAAAGGAACATTATCATAACCAAAAGGATTTGTAATGCCAGTACTGTATAGCCATACAAAATGAATATTACAATTTCCTAAAGTCGCTGTAAAGTGAAAATAAATGTCTTGTAAATTTGACTCACCACAGAGAAGTGTGTTGTTAACAACCGTGCCAAATTTTAATGATTAAAAAAAATTATAATCGGCAAGTACTGTGGAGCCTCGGGTTACGAATTTAATTTGTTCTGTGACCCCGTTCTCAAACCGAGGTGATGTTTCTGATTGAAATGATTCGAATTGCACTTAATCCGTTCAAGCTGAAGAACTTTGTATTTACCTTATTTTGATCGTTGTGTGGTTAAAAACGAATATGTCCAATATACTGCAGAAATAGGGGAAAACACAATTTATAACACAATTTATGATGATGATATAACAATGGGTTTGCTAGCAAATGAGTGTAGTGCCTTTTCGTGTACAGTAATGTTTTCGTTCACTGTGGTTACTGCTAGCCCTGAATATGGCGACCACCTCCCGCAACGCAGCGCACAGCGTGTCGTCGTGGGGCTTCTGGCACCATGACATAAAGTGCGAGCCACCAGCTAGCTCGCGAGCTAACCGGCTTCCTGGGGTCCTCTCAGCTGCGACGTTACCTCTTCGCTTGGGAATTTAAATGACACTGAGCTGTTACGTAAATTTTGGCATCCACGGAAGAGTCATTTGCGGGGTGTAGGCATAACTACAGTAAATAGCGAAATTCATGCTGCACTGGTATAAATAGTAATAATAACTACCGGTAAGTAACTCATAATTACGCCGGGTAACCACTGATGCAAATGAAGAAGCTCATGTTTTTAATAAAAAAACCTAGGTTGTTTTGTGTCTTCCCTCCTCCTTGTGGGCTCTCGTTCCTTCTTTAGCGAGACCTCGGACCTTGCTGAGAAGCATGTTAAATTTGCTCGTCTCATTCTCCGCAGCTTCAACTGCTTTATAGAAGATGCCCATGCCGCAGCGCAATTTCTAAGGCTACTGTATGTTCACCCTGTGCGCCCTGTAGCCCTGGAAACCGGTCCATCTCGCATCTTGTTGAACCTTTTAGCTGTCATCATGCATCCCATTTGCAATTGCTGCATGACTCATGATGGATGCCTATTATGTCTGTGTTCACCTGAGGCTAAGGACTGACAAATTATCCCTGTACTGGTTGTAGCTGCAGGCAACTTGCAAATGGGAAGAGTTCTGTTGCTTGGGAACATGTGCCAACTGTTCTTTGATGATGAATGTTCTGCTCTGCTTTTCCTGGTTTTACAAAATGATTACAATACATGCTCTGTTGTAGCTTTGGGGAACCTTGTGGATGATAAGCAAACAGGAAACTGGGAGGAACACGCTTCCCCTGTCAGTGACATGATCATATTTGTTTTTTAAAGGGGGAGTTAGTGTTAAAACTGCTTTAGAGATTTGAACGTAGCCTCACTTCATTAAGCCCTCCCCCCATGAGTCAATGACCAAAGCCATGCCCCTCATCCGTAATGGAGTGTTACTATAACACTAAACGTTATCGGTTTGAAGTATTCTTTTTGGAATGTGCAGTCAATTAAAAATGAAACAGAGGTGATAAAAAGAAAAAGAGGTGACTTACCTCTCCCACAGAAATGTTGCTAATTCCGCATCGCTTCTGAATCTTCTCCATTGCCTGAGTTTCCGCCACCTCTGAATGGCACCTCCCATGTTCACCCTTGTTTTGTCTTGGGATCTGTCCAATTCCTTCTTTTGTTGTCTCTTCACTCTGCTTCTGTTTGCTTGTCTTATGTCCAGTTGTTGTCAAACAAAACCTGGGCATTTTTATATTTTCCAGAGGTGGACACTCTGTCACAGTTTCAGTAAAGCTCCTGAAGCACAAGATAACAGGTCACTGCGAGGCTACGGGTATCTTTCCGCTATGAGTTTAATACTTCGTCCGTTACGTCTTCGGTCTCTGATTGGTTGTTTTTCGTTGGGGGTGGTGATTTCCTAAAATCTTACTAGAGGTTTGGTACAAGATGGGGCCCAAGAGGGCTGATTTTTACACAGATCATTTACTAATATGCTACAGTTATGTCATACTGACAGTTGTAACAAATATGACAAGAAGTGTTGTTGTCTTTTTTTAAATTGCAAACTCTGCTTTTATACATATAGAGAAACGTGCTTCGAAATGCACAGATTGGCCTCAGTTAACAACGGTACTGACTTATAGTGTTTCAAGGTTGAACGGTGAGGATTCAACTAGTTTGTGTTTGTTTTACAACAGTACTTGCTTTTTTTCCATTTAATTATTTATGACCGAAAAATGTTTTCTATTCACATACTGTATGTATGTATTATTATTATGAGTTTACTACAGCATTTGCGGTGGTTAACGGCGTATAAATTCGGGTTACACTGCCGCCATAGGACTAGGACGCATGCGTAAGTCAAGATCAAGGACCCCCAAGATAAACTGTACTTCCTTATAGAGTGGCAGGAGATGTTTATTAACTCAACGGCAGTGTGTATCTGGCATCTGGTAGGGGTAAGCCATTTTTTTTTGGTGTGAGTTTTAATTTTTGAAAAATCCTTTGTGTGTATGAAAGTTCCATTCTTGACTATAAGACTAGACAATTGGCTTTTTCTTTCCCTTCGAATTTTTTTGTGTTGGTGCTTGAACCTTGTGTGTGGTAGTGCAACAGGTGTATTACAAAGAATGGAGGTAAAGTAATTTGGATGTTTTGGGGTGACTAACCGCATGTTCTCGAAAACTAATTATTATTTTTTTCTTTCGATGGTAAATTGAAAATGATTTACCTCCATCTCTTCCTGTTTTGTTCCCTTTCCTTTAGAAAGATGAGGGCTCTCGTGACCCTGGCTTAATTTTGGAGAATGGAAAGGAGCAGCTCATGTTCGAGGTGCCCCTCAATGACTCTGGCTCAGCAGGGCTTGGTGTAAGCCTCAAAGGAAACAAGTCCAGGGAGACCGGAGAGGACTTGGGAATTTTCATCAAATCCATTATACATGGAGGGGCTGCTTACAAGGTGACGGTCCCACAACGTCACCTAAAATGCATTCGTTTAAAGACTTCATTGCTCTTGTTTACTTGGTTGATGTTTAATATGTTGATAATTAGACCAAACCTAAGATTTATTACTCCGATTGGCTGACTTTCCTCAGGTGCAATGACTTTGTGCAAATCAAATTAGAGGAAAAAGATGGGGCCGGAGAGGGCCGATTTTTTTCCACAGATCATTTTACCCATAGTACTACTGTCAGGTCAAACTGACAGTTTTAACAAATGACAAGAGTAATTTGAATTTTACCGCCCGTGACCATGATAAGGACAAGCGCTATATAAAATGAATGGCTAGATGATTACCGTTAAGCCCACCAGTTTTTTTTTTTTTCGGGGGGAAATGAGCATTATGGAATGGAAGAAGTGAAACGCACCCAGTGAACATGTGTTCGTCTTTTGTGGTACAGGATGGACGTCTGCACATCAATGACCAGCTTGTCGCTGTAAATGGAGAGTCTCTGCTCGGTCGCTCCAATCATGTGGCCATGGAGACACTCCGTCGATCCATGTCACATGAGGGAAATTTAAGAGGGACCATCCAACTTGTGGTGATGAGAGTTCTGAAGGTACGTGCACACCCCTCAACACACACACACACACACACACACACACGGTGTGGGAGGAAGTCGGGGTACCTGCAGGAAAAAACAAGCTAGCACAGGGATAATATGCAAAATCCACACAGGAAGGCCAGATCTGAGGTTCAAACCCATAACCTCAGAACTGTAAGCAGATATGCTAACCACATTCTGTCATGCTGCCAACATGTTACTTCAGATTTAAAATCTGTCTGTGGTGCAATAGACCAAAGATTATGCAGATTTATCATACAGTATACTGTAGCACCAAAAGCCCAATTGTCAATCATTGTCTTCAATTTCCAATGAAATTGATGGACCTTTTCCTGAGACCGTTTCCTGTAACAATTTCTTTTGCCCATGTGGAATAAAGTAGAATTCTTTTTCACAGGCTGTTGACTTTGCTTTTCTTTGCTGTTGACCTTTAGCTTCATTTATACTTGACACTAGTCTCCCTGCTCTCCTTTCTGCTCTTACCAGCTAACTGCAAAGGAGCATTTGCTACATTCAGCATTTGCACTGGCTTTGTACCTTTGTGAGCATGCACGTGTGACTTGGTGTTCATCTCTCAGCTGTATCGCTTTTCTTTATAAGTAAAAAAGATTCTTTTCATCTTGGCTGCTATTCAGCAGATCCATTTTGCATCGCTCTGTAGAATCTATCAAGGGCTTTGTGCATACTGAGCTTGGCTTGAATGTAAATGGATTTTTTTTTTGCATTGGCTGTTGGTAGTGAAAGGAAAATGTGTATCATGGATCAGTGAAAACAACTTACTCCAAATTTTGTGAGTTGTTTTTATTTTATCAGAATAAAAAATATAATAAAAATAAAATGAACGTTTCCTTGTAATTTTGTGCTTAGGCTTGTGGGCTTTGAGATTCCCCAACAACAGCCTGATGGCAAATTTACCTAAAAACAATAACGATTCGAACAACGCTTCCTCTTTTGAAGAGTGAAAACACAATTATTACACAAACTGTATGGGTGCTTTTCATATGACACAAATGTAATATTCTAGTCTACCCCCCACTGCACTCTAAATTCTATTTTTTTCCAGCACGTGTCACATTTTTTGATGAATGATTGGATACATTAAAAACATGAAACGTTAGAATTCAACATGGTTGTCATTGCTTCACACTTTATGTTGTGTTTCTTGAAAAAAAGTGCAAAAGGACCCCGAGCCCTTTAGTTACAGATATTATGTTTACTTAAGAAATATGGGCTGTGCATACAGAAGGCTATTACACATTAACATAACAATGTTAAGATCGGAATTGTGAGTGTAGATAAGAAACTGTGGAGATCCGTATGGCTTAACAATGTACCCACAAAACACCAAAATATAAAAAGCACAGTGGTGTCCACTTATGCGATGGATTTGTTTCTGAGCATGTGGCTGCCTTTTCCTAAATATTCATATTCAGATGTGTGCTGCCAGACAATATTGACGCGTTCAGGGAGGAAATGAAGGAGATTTGAGAGCTATTACAGACAATGTTTTGGGTGTTTGTTTGAGTTCTCCTTCTTAAGAAAAACAGAAAAATCCATGCATATGCATATATGTTAATTAACACACAGTTTCTGCTTACCAGACAAACTATGAATATATGCTAATTAAATTCCCAAAGAACTCTCATGAAAAAGACAAAAATATATCACAACGCTGAAAGGCCTGATTTGTTTTCATCGGCATCTTTAGAGTCCTAACTGTCTAAACGTGTAGTTATTTGGTTGTCATTGATATGACTTGCCCAACTTTTAGTATGCATCCTTGTAATTTTTTTTTCTCTCCCAGCAATGATGTGAATTTAGGTACAATTGAATGATCGACTGTAGAATATCTAACTCCCTATTCTATGACCACTGCATTTGACTTTGGAGCCTCCAATAAGTCCTTGTCTTTTTTCAGGATCAACACAGCCTGTCATCAAATTGCTCATTTGACAACTCCCCGATCTTGTCTGGTTTGATGAACCAAGTGAATGGCCCTGCAGGAATAGTTTATAAGACTAACAGTCAAAAGAACGGCACACTCCACACATCTGATGGTGAGTACATCAGTTTACTATGTGGGGTTAACAGATGATACAGGTTTGTAATCTTACACTAATTTAAAAAAATCACTGGTTCTATCAGCCTCTCATAAAGAGATTTTGGTGCATGCTGCTGTAGCAATGCTTTTTATCTGACTTGGACGTTTAAATAAGAGAAGAACAAGTGATGACACAGAAGGCTTTTATGGATGAAAAAGATGTTTCCACCCTTGTAATGGCGTTGGCTTGAGACGCAGGCTGTTTGTCAAGCTAACTACAATGGCTACAATGTATATATATGTATATATATGTGTATATATATATATATATATATATATATATATATATATATTGTGAATTGTTAGCTAGGTTTGCTGCTTAACTGGCTAACAGTTAGCCAGCCTATGTGTTAAATGACTGGACATCAGCTGTGGCCGTAACAGCTCGTGTATGAACGTGCTTATTACGTGTTCACCGATGGCTGTGTCTATCCTTGAACCCTTGTAGGGGTATTACAATACATTCTAACTAGCGGTGGTAGGCTATATTAAATTAGCTAACATCGATACCTTGTGCTGGTGATAATCACTTTGCCGTTGCGATACCTTCGTGAGTTCTGCTTTGCAGTAGAAACATTGCAGGTTATTTTCTTTTGTTAGTGTGACATAATCCCAAACGATGGGCAATCTTTTACCCACGCTTTTCTCCTGGCTCCCCATCATCACGCCAACTTATTTCTCCACGGAGTTGTGCATGAGTCTGCAGTAACATTAGTCCATGTGGAAAAATGATCACTGCCAAGTTTCAAGGCAGGATTTTGCTTCTACTTTTTTGTCATCGAGTTATTTAATTTATCCTCTTAATGGTTCAAGCCCAATATATAGGTGACTTTTTAATTTGTAAATTAAACTCAGATACATTTTGTCCCTTCAGGAAGAGTGTTCCATTTCAGTCCAACAGAGTTCTGCGTCTAAAACTCACCTGAACACAATGCACTTCTCTGGTATTTAGTTTTTTAAAATAATGTTGTCTTGTGGAAGAAGGCTTTATTGCTGGCATTTAATTTCCAATGACCTCAGTAAAACAGAGACACTAAGTTAATAATCTAAATCAAACTAATCAGTGTTTCACAGATAAAACTAAAAATAATCAGGACAAATACTGTCATCTACTCGACACTTAATGATGATGCTTTTGCCTTTCATCGTTCCCTCACTCTCTCACCTTGCTTTATATTGTATTCTTTTTATTCCTCTCATGTTTATCAAGTTTTTGCCATCTATTAGTTAAAGCAGTGTTCCCCCCCCCCCCAAAACATCTTGTGTATGAGCATGCATGATTGTGCACGATATAATCATAGTAAGTATCTCTCTGTGAGGCTCTTTGTTAAAATGTGTGTAATGTATTCTGTCTCTGGGGTTTGCAAATGTAGGAGTGGTAGAGTAAGCATGGCTGTGCTCTGATGTTGGAATTGTTAGCCAGAATCAAACTGTGTTATCTGCTTGGGTTAGTGTATTTTGTGTGTTTACACTGGGTCTGGTAAACACATCTGACCTTACTCTTCAAATTCACCTCATCTGCAGTGTCATTCACATGCACATGATAGCAAGGACATTTTTCAGGCTCTTCTCTTACTAAGTGTGTGTGTATTTCAAGCTCAGTGTCACTCTGCGAATGAAGCGTGCTGTGAAAGCGAAAAGGAGAGAGGGTTCCAAATACAGAAGGTCGGAATCAAAAAAAAAAAAAAAAATGGACATCTGCTACGAGAGCAAGCTCCAAATGATTTATCTTTAACAGAACAAATGCATTTTTCGACATCAAAGAGTGGGAGGCAGTGAGAACAGATTTGTGTGCGTGCGAGGTGAAAGAAGAATGTGTTTTTGACAGTTGAGCTGATTAAGGTGCTGGCAATGATGAGAAATTGCTAACTTTGACGAAAAACAGGAAAATTGAGTATACAACATTATGATTAATGAGCGATATGAAAGGAGTAATAAAAAGTCGCCCCCGACCCTAGTGAGTATAAGCAGTACAAAAAATGGATGGATGGATAGATCAGATTATCAGAATACAACCAGAGCTACAGTGCAGCTGTGTGCAAGGTACACACATGGAATGGTGGGGTGAAGGCAAGTATTAAAGTGTTTTGTACAATGTCGGCATGCATCTAACTAACTAAATGTAGGATTTGGTCTTAGCTGTGTGAAAGCACACACATTTGAGGTCATACTTCTGCTTCTCTGGGTCCTGTGTGAAGGTACAATTGAATAAATACCAGACCTACTTATTTGGCCCTGATTAGCAAAATTTCCAGAAACTGTATGAAAGGAGCCAGAGAAATAGAGAGTAAAGGATGTGATGTCCTAAGATACTATCACTCGTGCAGTGTGTTTCTTCATTTGTGATACAACTTTAGAAGCAGAAGTAAATTGTACTTGGAAGGAAAACATGAATATCAAAACGATATCAGTTGAATGTAAAACTATTCTTTTTGTTTTATGAAGTATAATAAGAAGAAATCCATCTTGGAGTCCATCTGTGATCTTTTTAATCAATTGGTCATAATATGGAAAGCCGTAGCAAGCATATCAGAACAAAAACCAAGCCACGAGGTCAAAGAACACAAGAGCTCAGGAACAACAAAGCTCAGTTATTAGAAGAATAGCAAAATAAATCTATGGCACTTTATGTTCCCAAGAGCACAGTGGTCTTTGTTATTCATAAAAAGAAATGTTTGGGACAATCAGGACTCCTAGACCTGAGCAATCGAGGGAAAAGAACCTTTGTGAGATGTGAGCAAATAACTGGCAGTGAGTCTGGGTGAGCTCTAGAGTGTGTGCATAGGGGAGAAAGTTACAAAAGAACGTATTTAAGGTTACACTTGCACAAGGAAAAACATACATTGGGTACGCTTGATCAGTTGTTTGTTTGACCGGTGTTAACCCTCCCAGCATAATTTTGAACATTCCTTATGATTATTGCCACCTTGCCAATTTAATTTGTGTACCTGTAACAGCCTCTCAAAATATCCACTGTCTCCGTATTCTCAATTTGGGACCATTTCCTTCTTCTTTGAGAACTGTGCCATGTTTTTGTGATTCAATAAAATATAACACAGTACAATAAATTGAAAAACCCGAGGCAAGGTCACCATTTTTGGATTTGGATGTGCGGTGCTCAATCGCTTGGTGTGCGGCAAAGTCTCCAACTCATTTTTTCCATAATGGACCACTTCAGTCGCGTTAGGCAGTGTTGATAGGTGTACGGCAGGCCTCAGTAAAACCGCAATGTAATAAATCTGGACCAAAGTACAAGACAAAAAATTTCTTAATGGCACTGTATCCTTTTCAGGGTCATATGCAGGTAATTCTCATATGGATGACGAGGCAGAGCAAAATGGACATGGAACAGAATCAAGAAGCTCTGCTCAGCAACGCTTCTACCTACAGGAAAGGTGCGTTGATTATTTCAGCGACTTGGACGTTTTTTTGGTACAAAAAAAAACAAGAAAAAATGCGATTTGTGATTGTTGGTACCAGGGAAATGTCTCCGTCTCAGTACGACATCCAGCAGCAGTTCCAGCATGTAAAGGCCTCCAAGAGCATAGACTTAGGCATCACTCCAAACCAGACACACACTGGTGGGTATTCTTAATACTTCTTTACATTTTCTGCATTCTTCTTATTTTCACATACTGTAAATGTAAATATTCTTTTGCCTATTCATTTGTACATGGTACGTATGCATCTCTGAGCCACATTGAGACCAATATCTATGCTGACATCTAATGCATACTAAGCACATATTTACCAAAATCACGCCCATCTCACATGGTCTCTTGCATATAGTAATATCATTTAGTCTGTGTGTAATTTTATCAATGTGCATAGACTTCACTTACCGTTGAAACCAAATGTTTACATACACTATGTAAAAACACACGCACACTTTAAAAGAAAATAATAATAATAATTTATTACTGTCTGACATTAAATGACTGTGAGGAACAAAAGCATATGTCTTTATATAGTATAACAGTAATCGAGTGAATGCCCCCATATTCATCATTTGTAAATTCACGTATTTGCTGTTTTTTGTGGGGGAACCTATCCTCTACCATGTATTCGCTGGTTTTGTGCTCTTGCCAAAGCAATAACAGTATTGCTTTGCCGCCATCTTCTGGCATCTTGCTGCCAAGGAACGTTGTTAAAGTGAGTTGAGTAGCTTCATTTAGATCACAGTTGTGCTTTGTCACCAGCGTGTGGTATCTAAAGGCAATTATGAACCTTTTTTGGGGAGCCAACTACTCAGATTCTCGGCTATCGTGGCAGGCCTCGGCCCTAACCCCTGCGAATAGTGAAGGTTCAGTGTACATAAATGATAAAAATATTGACCACTGTGTACCATTTCTTTGGTCACAGGCTTACCCCCCACCACCAGTAATTTAAATGAGGGCAAGCTCCACGTTACTCCACTGGCGGCCGTCTGCAATTATTTTTCTGATTTATTGATCTTATATAGTGTACTTAAATCCTATTTAATTGTCTATGCATTTACTGTCGTTAGTTTTTTGTTTTTGTTTTAATATCTTTGTGTTTTGCAGACTCTGGTGTATATATGTCACCAATCAGTCTATTTCAATTAAAATAATAGGCCCATTATATTAGCTTGAGCCAACATTTCAAATGAAATGAGACATCTCAACTGTGCACGTGTGCACGTTTACACTTTATCTGCATGAAACCAAAGTAGACGCACCGTGATTTGCGAAAAATCTGGGCTGCTGAAGCAGTCATAAAAATTTGCCACAAGCTGATGTGGTCAGACGCACTCACCAATGCAGACTGCTAGAATTACATTTTTAAGCTTGCTTTTGATTAGGAAAATATTTGTAACGCAGAGGCATTTACTGCTCGGGTTTTGTGGTCTCGGTGTGTATTTGGCAGAGTGCTACTCTGTGTCGGCATTGGACCGTTTTTAGTTTCTTCACCACCAAGGGCAGAAAAAGCTCAAGTGCCTTTCTTGTAGGCAAAAAGTAAAATAATAAAAAAAGATTGACTAGGGATTATTATGGAAGCAGTGATGTCCAACAGAAGGAAAAAAGGCCAACACAGCTGGTTTAGTTTGAGTGTTGCTGAAGAAACAACATCATTGAATAGCGAGGGGAAAGGAAAGGGGTGAAAGTGAAGTGACGTCTTAGAGATGAAAGTCCCGATTGATATGTTCAAAGGGAAAAGTGAGGGCTAGTGATGAAGGAGATGACGTTCTTGCTGTGATGCTGACTAAACATTCCGGAAAAAAGATCAGATGGTTCTCGATGACAAGATGGGTGGTGGGGTTGCGAAGAGGGACTTTCTCACATTTGGAAAGTTGCGCAAGATACATGGAAACTGTGGAGATCAAGGAGAGACAATGATCTAAAAGCCAATTTCAATTGTGGTTTGATATGTACAATACGTGTCAGGATTATTGATTATTTGTGTTTGTTTCAGTTGCAGATGAGAGCCATATCGGATCCCTGGTTGAAAACACCGCAGGTGAGGGAACCTTCCCAACTTATGCCTACATTTAAGCAAAATGTTTAAGGTTGAATACAAACGTGGAGGCTTGAACTCTCCCATATCTCATTTGATGCTACAGTAAATCACTCAGTCTTGTGTGGTTACGTTACAAAGAACCCATGAAAAGTAAAATATACAGACTACCACCCCCCCCTATCGTTCAAGCCCAAAATGACCTTCCCACATTCTTTGAACCCATTCTAGACACAAACACACAAATACATATACAGCGGTACCTTCAGATAGAAGTTTCATTTGTTGACTACACTCTACTAGCTCAAATCATCTTCCCTCATTGAAATGAATGGAAATACCACAAGTCTGTTCCAGCCCCCCTTTTTTTGTTTTTAATAAGCAAAATAGTAATAAACTGAACAGTTTTTGCCATATGTTTTGCTTCAATTCAATGGACATTGTGCTGCTTTGCTACTTGGGGGCAGTGTAGTAGAGCTATACAGAGCTCAGCTCCTGCTGAGGGTTGGCCCAACCAGTTATTGTATTTAGGGGGACGTTAATTTTTCACACAGGGCCATGTAGCTTTGAATATTTTTTTTCCTTAATAAATAAAATCACCATTTAAAAACTGTATTTTATGTTTACTCGGGTAATCTTTGTCTGATATTTACATTTGTTTGATGAGCTTAAACAAAGTGGGAAAACTGTTCAAAAAAATAAGAATTCGATAAGGGGGCCAATACGTTTTTGCGACACTGTATGCCTGTGAGTATAACTACGTGTGTTGCTCCACTGTTTGTGTTCAAATATCCGTTGCCTTAAAGGTTGACACCGATGCTAATCATTAGCCTGGCTGTATCATTAACCATTATATGTTCGCATTGAGCTAAGTTATGTTTGTTTTAAATACTCGTGTAATTCTCTTTGTTTTATGTTTAGTTTAACTAAACTACAGCTAGAAGTGGCAATAAACAGCTTTCAAACTGCCGCTTGTTGTGACGTGAGCAACCGTACAGCGATCGTCTCAAATTTTTGCTCAAAAGTCAAAGCAAAAAATCAGCCAAATAACAAGCCATATCTCGAAAAAAATCTTATGTTGGGTCACTTGTATCTCAAGGCAACACTGTCTGTTTACCAGTGAAGATACGAATCTTAGTTGAGCTTATTTCAAAATGAAGTTCCATATAAAGCAACATGCAGTCGGCTTTGAAATCCACGAGTAGCTGTCTGAACTGCATTATGACATGGAACTACTGTACTGCAGTTAAAGAGCACAGAATTTTTGTTCTTGTTTAGTGTGTCAGCCTTTCTGGAAAATACCTTTTCAGTGTTTTTCCACACTCTGCTTTGTCTTCAGTTTTAAACATGTTGTTATTACTTTTTATTTAACACGTACATAACCATTAAAAAAAACGGCGATTTAGCACAAAGGCATTATGTGCATTAAGAAGAAATAATGGAAATAATGCAACATGTGCTTCATAGAAATTAAACTGTAATGAAACAGAAATTATTTTCTTCTAACCGCTGAAAAGATGAGGGGAACACATTTCTTTTCTAACCCTTTCTCAACTTTGGTTTGGACCTGTTTCTTTGATCCAGATGCATTTTTTTGTATGCCAGAGCTTAGTAAGTGGTACAATGTGCTCTGGGTGCAGTATAAGTATATGTTTTCCACAAAATAATAGTATTATTGTAAAATAAATGAAAGCGTAAACATGAAGAGATGCGATTAAGGAGAAGAAAGTAGAAAAGCAGTCATTACTCTCAGGAGTCTACAGTATGTTATATATAAAAGTAGTGCATATGGCTTTTTGCTCGCTAGAAAATGTTGAACATATTGTTTATTAATGGCATCCATATGCAACTCAGCCAGTTACATTTCCATTCCAATTCTTTTCAACCAGATTTACCAGGACGTTTGATAACTCTGACTTTGGTAAAAAGTGGGCATTGTTGGGTGGGCTCTAGGGAAAAACATCAGCAGCTTTGCAACAGTCATTTATGGGAAGGCTGTTTTTTCTTTCACTGGCCGCAATGATTTTCCCCCTCCACACCCCAAAAAGCAACACACATTTGATGATCATCCTTTCCATATGGTGTTATGATGATGATGATGATGATGATGATGATGATGGAAATTCTTCATCATGCTTCGTAAAATAACCCACTTCACATTATATTGTAATTTAGCAGAATCTGAGACGGAGACTGCCACAAATGGCAGTTCTTATTGCACGTGAATTCTCTCACATAAACGTAATATTAGACATTATAGAAATTCAATACAGCATGGTCAGCAAATGTGTGTGTGTGTGTGTGTGTGGACTGATGCGCATCATATTCATGCGGCAGACGAGAGATATAGATTTACAATGATTCTAATGATTGAGCTAATCATCTCTGGGAGATAAAGCATAAAATCAGCACTAATATTTTCTCAACCAAAACTTTTTCAACTGCAGTCGGTCTCTTTCCTGAAGCCACTTTAAATAGGACAGAACAGTCTACTAAGCATATTGCTGACGGAACAAAAAAACAAGTGGTTACAGTTATGTTTCTTCTTTCACCACGTTAATACGAACAGCCCAGAGCTGCTTGTGTGCGCGTAATAAGCATACGAATATGTGTATAAATGTATTCATTTATTCACAAAGTGGATTTTAAATGTGTGTCAGAATGTTTTAACAGACAGTAAAATAAAACACTCAGCACAAGTTGAACCGATCCATTTTATAATGACCTTTTTGTAGAAGTAGTATTTTAGAGTAAATACTTTTCAGCTTTCAGTTTAACGTTCAGTTTTTAATGTCTTCTTCCCCAATTATTTCTTCCTCCACCCACCACTAATGTCCTCACTCTCGTGCTCTTACTTGCCCTCGCACAGTCTTTTCTTGCCAATACCATTCAGGCTTAGAGGCTGACAATCAGGCAGAGGGGCTTAGAACGAACAACGGCTCCCTGAAAATGTGTTTGTACGTGATGCTGAGGGAGACTGGTGCAGTCCATTGTCTGAATCTCTCCCTCGTGCAACTTTGACTTTGATGACAGTCGCGTACTGCCAAAAACCATGTCTTCAGAGAGCCATGTCTCTCTATATCCCCGTGTCTCTGCGATTGTTTACTGCTTTCTTTCCCTTTTTTTTTTGTTTTCCTTTCACCGATATGTCTTAATTTTGTTGTCAATTCTTTCCTCGTCTTGCTGGTTCTTTCCGACTTTGCTCAGGTTTTAAGCTGAAAGCCACCCAGTTAGGCTTATATGGATTGATGTATTGATTTGTCAGAGAGAGAGCAGTACATCTTTGTTAGTCTCTGTGGGTGTGTACATGGGTATATCACTGCACATTAGCTCTTCTCAACAGTCCTTCGACACAGTACAAATAGCTCAAATGTCTTTGCACTATTCTACTCCATTTTGTGTGTCTGTTTGCATTGGAAAACCTGTCCTTTGCCCACATATCGACCCTTAGTGTGGCACACACGGTTTAGGAGCTCTCTTGGCTGCTGCTTCTTTATTGAATGTCCCTTGACCCCTCTCCATCTTCCCCAGTAAGCCAATAAAAGTGAGCAGTAATCAGTAGATGGTCAGTGCTGTCCTTTTTTGCTGTTACACCCATTTATCTCTCTCAGCTTCTGCACAGTTATCAATGACATGTGGGTGCATTGCATATGTTATGATGCTTGAAAGAGAGAGGCAACAAGAGAGGGAGGCCATTTATTTCTGTCCTGATTTGTCAGTAGCATCCCAAATGATGGATTGATTTATAAAGAGCTCAGTTTGTCTTTGGAAGAGTGTACCCACTTGCTTGATACATTAAACACAGTAGCTGTCCTTAATGTACATCTACAAATGTAAATTATGAAGGTTCACTGTTAAGCCAGGCCAAGTTAGAATCAAGCTTAGAGTGACATTTTTGACACTGTCCCGAATGAATGTTAACGTAGTAAAAGTGATTAGAGTTGTCCTGATCTGATCACGTGATCAGGGCCAATCACGTAATTTGAGCTTCACCTGTTTCCAATGAACCTGTTTACCTGTGAAACGTTCCAAACAGGTGTTTTTTGAGCATTCCTCAACTTTCCAAGTCTTTTGTTGTCCCTGCCCCAGCTTTTTTGGAACGTGTTGCAGGCATCGCGTCCAAAATGAGAGAATCATTTACAAACCCAATTCCATTGAAGTTGGGACGTTGTGTTAAAAATAAATAAAAACAGAATACAATATTTAATCGAATACACTACAAAGACAAGATATTTAATGTTCTAACTGATAAACATGATTGTTTTTAGCAAATAATCATTAATTTAGAATTTTATGGCTAAAACACGTTCCCAAAAAGCAGGGACAGGTGGCAAAAAAGACTGAGAAAGTTGTGGAATGCTCACCAAACACCTGTTTGGAACATCGCACAGGTGAACAGGCTAATTGGGAACAGGTGGGTGCCATGATTGGGTATAAAAGGAGCTTCCCCGAAATGCTCAGTCATTCACAAGCAAAGATGGGGCGAGGCTCACCTCTTTGTGAACAAGTGCGTGAGAAAATAGTTGAACAGTTTAAGGACATTGTTCCTCAATGTACAATTGGAAGGAATTTAGGGATTTCATCATCTACGGTCCATAATATCATCAAAAGGTTCAGAGATTCTGGAGTCACGTCCACATTCATCAGTTTGAATATTAAATACCTTGTCTTTGTAGTGTATTCAATTAATTATAGGTTGAAACGGATTTGCAAGTCGTATTCTGTTTTTATTTACATTTTACACAACGTCCCAACTTCATTGGAATTGGGGTTTGTACTTGAATGTTGGACAACCAAAGTATCACTTTATGATGCTGGTGCATTAATACTGTATCGTGAGCGACAACAATGCAATATATTTCAACATCATTATTATTCATGTGACATTCTTATATATCCCAGCCCTACTATATACATTTAAACCACACCACTGTAAGGAGGTGCTTAGATATGATTAAATTCAGTTAATGAGATTTCCCGTCAGGGACTAATAATAGAAGTGTTCTTACTCTCAGAAATCACCCAGGGCCAATAAACTGCACTTTGCAGCGTAATCTGTACTTGTTTTTTGAGGGATAATTTATGATGTGAATTATATGAGATAAGCGGTTATGTAAAATGCATGTTGTGGAACTAGTGCTATCAGATTGAGGAACATCTTGATTTAAGGGATAATTCAAAAACATCTAAACAACCTTGATATTGCTTCTTGTGCTAACATTTTGTATACCTCCAGGCAGAGATGAGGCAAAAGCGCCATCAAGTTTATAGATTTTTTTACTAAGTGGTACTGTCAGACTGAAGTCAAAAGGAGCAGCAGTTAACCTACTTGAAAGTGACTTTCTTGCTTCTACATTTGGCAATATCAGTATTTCAGTGACCCTCAGATTATGACCAAAAATGAGTTTTTGGATTATGAATACAGTAGAGTGGTAAATTGAGATCCCTCCCCTGCTTAGGACTCTCCTCTTACAATATGGGACAACCTTACTACCTCTACGCTTGCCCCATTACATTGGAAATTGAAATATGTTGCTTGTGAAAGGTAAGGATATGCAGAGGAAATATTCTTCTGTTGTAAGTAAAGCCCAACACTATGTCTGACTTAGATGCTACAGAGTTGCATTATTGCAAGTTATTGTTTGATTTAATCAAGTAGCCAGTACGACACGTTTGCTGTCCGGCGCAATAATCTATCCTTCCAGCTCAGTGAAGATAACTGAATAGACGACTAAAATATGAGAATGACGCCACTTCTTTTTTTCAGCATGTTTTCAAGACGCATTGAACCCTGTTCCCTGTTGAATTACTTTATTTTTGCCCATCTGCAGGAATTAGTGATTCATGACTCAACTTCAGCAAAAGAAACCACTCAAGTATTCCCCCCCCCCACAGTGTGCATACATTAACCATTCAAAGGACCACATGCAACAATATGTAATACTCTAAATATATCTGTTTTATGAAAGGCATTGTTTAGAGAGATTCTTTGGATTTGATCAATCTGATGTTTGTGTCGAGTTTGTGTTGTGAATTGGTTGTCTTGAAGCACTTCAGGTTTTCTTAATTTTGCAGGAACTGGCGGAAAGGGCAGTTAAATCAAGCCCAACTAGTTTGTTTTCTCACTAGCTGCCCTACAGATACAGAAACAGCATGAACAGGAAGAGGGACAAGTTGGGTGGGGCAAAAGAACTAAAAATGACAAAATAGGTTGAGTATGTAAGAAATTTCTACCTACAAGACGAGTGGTAAGTGGCAAGTTAGTGCAGTGTTTGCGCAGACTTTCAAGTATTGACATGATTGTAGTTCTTTGTGACTGTTGTTTTTTTTTTGCATTTGAATGTGGAGAGGTTTAGCTTGGAGTCTCAGCCGAAGCTATATCTCTGTTTAAGAGACTCCTTAGTGTGGTTTGACATTCTCGAAGTGAGGATTGTTGTTAGGTCTGCTGCCTCTGTTGCTGCAGCATGCTGTTAAGCTGCTCCTCAGTGTAATTTTGACTTTGAAAGTAGCCTATTGCCTTGGTGCCAACAACATAGCTTTGGGATAGCTTGGCAGGCTATCTCGTTGCGTTTTATTTTCAATACTTAATTTCTTTTTTTCCCCCCCTCTTCTACTTCCACTCTTGTTGTCACACTCTTCTTCTTCTCTTTATTTTCTCATGCTCTTTGTTTCTCTTTCTGTCCAATCGTCTTAGTGTCTGTTTTCCACTACCATAACCCTATTCTCACCCTTTCCAACTAATCACTTGTTCCGTCATGTCTGTCTCCCTCTTTCTTTATCGAGCGCCTTCCAAAAGCAGCTTAATACTATCATCTTACATTTGGACCGCAGTAATTACATTTATGACACAAATCCTGCTCTGAACAAATACTTTGTGTTGGACAGCAAGTGTTTTTGAGTGACAACATAACAGAACGCTGTACGGTTTTATATCTTACACAGAAAGTATTAAACCTAAGAAATTGTACATCCCCAGTAAGAAAATTAATCTTCAAACTAGCTCCTTATTTATATTCAAGCTACTAATAAATATTGACTGGCAGTAGTAAATGTATATTTCATTACATAACAAATAGATGATTGGCTGGATCAACTCCCACTAAATGCATTGTCCTGTCATTGACCAGCAACCAGTCGAAGTTTTCGGCCGTTTGCTCTACGTTGGATGAGATAGGCTCCTTCTCTTATACTATAGAGAACGACTGCATGGACATACACTATACATTTGTTCATGCTCCCATTTTTTTTGTGAGCGGAATTCGCAAGATTTTTTTTCTCTCAAATATTGTTCAACAATTCTGTCTAAATCTCTGAACTTCTTCTTGGCTGAAATAATCCATTCAGCTCACTGCTGGGGCACATCAAGATGCTTATTAGACAATATCCAGCAACTTCGCACAGCCATTGAGGAGGAGTGGGCCAACATTCCACGGGCCACAATTAACAAGCTGAACATCTATCCCCCTTCCTGAAACTGCACACCTTAGAGTGGCCTTTTATTGTTTGTCATCTTAAGGCACATCTGAGCAATAATCATGTTGTCTAATCAGCATCTTCATATGCCCCACCTGTGTTGTGGATGGATTATTTTGGCAAAAGAAAAGTGCTCCCTAGGACAGATTTAGACAGATTTGTGACCAATATTTGGGAGAAATACTGTAGGTCTTTTGTGTACATAAATAATGTCATAGATCTGTTTGGCGCAATAATCTATCCTTCCAGCGCAGTGAAGATAACTGAATAGCCTACTAAGATATGAGACTGAAAATGATGCCACTTCTTTTTTTTTTTTTTTTTTTTCAGCATGTTTTCCAGACGCATTGAAGCCTGTTCCCTGTTGAATTACTTTTCATGAAAAATGGGAGCAAAACAAAACCATTTCATTTATTTATTTTTTCAGTTTAGGTTCTAATCACAAAACGAAATGTTTCTGTCTCATAATATTTGAAATGTTAGTTGAGAGAAATTGTCCAAGGTCTATATTTCTAAATTTGAGCTACAATTCCATTCCTGAGATTACGTGCAGGGAAATAATATTGCTTCATAACATTAATGTTGTTAATTCATGATATAATATCTAGATTTCTACTTAATAGTTGGCTGAGCACAAGTTCAATTGAGTTTTTTTCCACCAGGCAGCAGCTAATGGTTATATTATGTTACAGATTAGTTTGCTGGCTATTGTCTGCATTAAATTATAATTATAGTAGGCAACTGGACATAATGTGTGGTGTGTTTATGGATGGGAGCATCACCAGTCACAGCCCCTGTCCATCTCTCTTGCCAGCAGCCAATGTACATTATGCATGCATGCATTTTGTGTGTATGCGTGTTTGTGTGGGTGGGCCAAAATTGATGCTGCAGTCACGTAGTCATCAGCCTTCTCATCTCAGGACAAAATACACACACATACAAACACCGCAAGACCAGTCATGTGTATAGGGAATCATTATCTTAAGTGATTCTGGGTTAGCTATCATGAATCAAAGTGGCATCGTATCGGCAATCTCCAGCCATCAAATGCGTTTGTGTGTATGTATGTGTGTGTGTGTGCATAATGTTAACCTGTACAAATGTATTTTGAGCTGGCAGCAGACCGAGTCTTGCTCACCACTTTCCATTTCCCCCCCCCATTCCTCTGTGTCACCATGTTCCCAAGAATAAACTTGATTTGCTGCCTCCCTGGTGTTATTCCTCCCATCCATTTTGTCCCATGAAACATGTTGAGCCACGGCAAAGCTCTTGCTTGTTACAGGAATTGCAATATGAAACATTTAATAATAGAAATGCGTTATACGGTGAATATCCACACTCCCGCCCAGTCACTGAAATATAACACCCCTTGAATGCAACCGCTTTCTTGTTTTTTAACATCTTAACGTGTTAAAACTTTGCACTCCAGTCAAGTTACATGCTTCACATCACCTTTGCATCCGCCAGATGGTCCAACTTACACCTACAATCTCTTTGGCTTTGGGTATTTCTTTGCAATCGACTACAGCCCTGTTCTGTTCATCATTCCCTCTGCTGCTCCCCATCTTGCCTCAGTAATATCTCTCAATGCAGTAATGATGGATCGAGAACCCGTTAGACTCGAGCAAACACATCCATCACAAACTCAACAATGCCACAGTAAACTAGATCACAGTTTTGGTTCCTGGCAGTGTTGCTCTAAAAAGGCTATCCGTGCAAGAGTCTTTCTGACTCCTCATCAGCTTCTCCTGTATTTTTGTCCTTATCCTAAACTGCACAAGACAATGCACTGCATGTTTAATATGGACAACACCCCAATCTTTTTTTTTTTTTTTTTTTTTAAATATCTTTTTAATGTGGCAGTATTTTAACATACATCTTCTAAGAGTATTTTTGTGTTTTGCCGCTCTCTTTAGCTCCACCAACCCCTGTTGGACTCGGTCCGACTCTCGGCTTAAAAAAATCTTGCTCACTGGAGAGTCTGCAGACTGCTATGTCTGAGGTCAACAGAAAGAATGAACTTCTACCCTTCCACCGCCCTCGTCCAAATATGGCGAGAGGAAGAGGTTGCAACGAGAGCTTCAGGGCAGCAATTGATAAGTCCTACGATGGGCCACCTGAAGATGATGATGGTAAGTGTAATTTTGAGGTAAAAGCAGTGCGTTTGAAATAAGCAAATCAAATGTGTACAAATATTTACAATGTATTAGTTGTACTGCCATTACAACATAGTGTTCTAGTGATTACCACGTCTGCTGCACAGTTCTGAGATGTGGAAATTGCTGGATGGATAGATATATAGTAGTGACATTTTTAGAATACTGGTACATACAAACTTCTCATAATAATATTTAAGCGACATGAATCAACGTAAAGTATCGACACAACATAGAGAAACACAACATTGGAGTTACCGGACAACATTTTGCTACAACCGTACACTGTAACTTTTTGCAACGTTGTATTGTTGACCCTGTCTTTATAATTGTTTTAGAAATGATATACTTTACAACTTTTACTTACATTTGGATTTTGACAAGTAAATTATAACCCAGATTTAATAGTTCCCATACTGTATGTCCTCACCGCTGCTCTTTCCCCCCCTCTTTGACAGAGTGATCAATGCATACTTAATACTTGCATCCATGTGCAATGTATATCCCCTACACTTTTTTTTTTTTTTTTTTTTTTTGTCAACCTAGAAAAACACAGGATTTTCCCAGAATACCACAGTGTTGTCAACACAAACAGTATGAAGCAATGCAGCAGATTGCCCTTCATCATATGATTCAATATTTAGTCGGGCTTTAGCTTTAAATATTTATTCAGGAGGTAAAAGCGATCTGCTTGGTTTGTTTCACTGCGAGGTGTGGCTCAATTCCCAGTAGTGTTATTAGCAGCAAACTCTTATCAGTCACCACCAGAGTAATGAGATGGCCTGTTTCAGATCACTACACTACACACAGGATGGACCTAATAGGGCATGTCAACACCGCACACACGTACTGGCCCTGTCTGTCACCATGGTTCTAATTGTTCAAAACTTTTGGAAGCCGCTGTTAATTGACAGAGAACAGTCCTTGAATTGCTCGTAGACTGATGTGGTTCACAAGTTCAGTAAAAATGTTTGCCTGAGCTATGGTAGATTCTGTATCAGTCATGTCATATGCATGTCCATATCTGTCAGTATTCTGACAGATATGGACATGCAAATACTCAGTATATTCTTACGGCCACATGTAAGCATGTTGGAATTTCTTTTCATAATGGATTAACAGCAAATTAAGATGCGCATTCTAAACCAATTCTAAATGTGGCTACATTATTTATTATTTATTAATTTTTTTCAAGAAGACTTGTTTTACCCTTGTTTCATATCTGTCAGGCGAAATCCACGCAACTCCTAAATCACTGCTGCAGGAAATAAAAAAAAATCTTGCCACACAGCCAATCACAAGCCAGGCATAGACAAAAAAAACACACACACTCACATTCACACCTGTTGACAATGGACAGCCTTCAATGAATCTAACACGCATGTTTTTGGGATGTGGAGGAAGCAGGTGTACCTGAAGTAAAACCACACAAGGACGGAAAGAACATACACACTCCACACAGGAAGGCCGGAGCTGTGAGTCAAACCCTAAACCTAAGAACTGTGAGGCAAATGTGTTAACCACTTACCCTACTATGCTGCCCTTCTATATATATGCTCCTACTTAACCATTAGTCAACAGCCACAGTTGTTTGGGTCATCCATCCATACATTTTCTTAGCCGCTTCTCCTCACGAGGGTCGCGGGCGTGCTGGAGCCTATCCCAGCTGTCATCGGGCAGGAGGCGGGGTACACCCTGAACTAGTTGCCAGCCAATCGCAGGGCACATACAAACAAATACCCATTCGCACTCACATTCACACCTACGGGCAATTTAGAGTTGTCAATTAACCTACCATGCATGTTTTTGGAATGTGGGAGGAAACCGGAGTGCCCGGAGAAAACCCACGCAAGCACGGGGAGAACATGCAAATTCCACACAGGCGGATTGAACCCGAGTCCTCAGAACTGTGAGGCAGACGCTCTAACCAGTCGGTCACCGTGCTTGGGTCAATGAGGTTTAATTGATTTTAAAATATATAAATAAATAAAAAAAAATAATGGTATAAGTGTTGCAAATTTGGTAATAGATTCTTAGAAATGCACTCGTGCCTTTTATCTAATTCTCATTGCATTTCTTATCTTCTGTTCTAGATGCATCGGAGCAGAGTTCAGGAAGGGAAACGCCAGCAAGCAACTCTTCGCGCCAAGGGGTAGGGAACCCAGGGGAGGAGAAAACCAAAGCGGAGAAGAAAAAAAAGGTGAAAACCAAGAAGAAAGAAAAGCACAGAGGCAAAGGAAAAGACAAAGAGAAGAAAAAAGCAGAGGAGTCTGAGGAGACTGAAAAGAAGTCTAAGAAAATAGGCTTTGGCCTGCTGAGGTGAGTTTTTACCCCCCCCCCCCCCCTTCTTTTTCCTAATATTTGCTAATGGATAGAGTCATAGTTTCTCCCATTTGGGGGAGGTGTAAAGTAATACCCTGAAACTTAAAGAAACTGAATAATGTCACTGCTAAGACACAATAGAGTAAAGAAAAAAAAAACAAGCTGCAAGCTTCTGAAGTAATTCAGGCCACAATATCGTTTAGTGACATCAAGATGGGACACAGTAATAAGAGTTGATTTGGGGAATCAAACTGAGAATATCTGGGCAATTTATTTCCTACTTTGAAATGTGCAATATGAAGTGCTGGCTTCTTAAAATTACCACTTTTAAAAACTCATTTTGATTTCATACAATGTCACCAAAGGGCAGCATGGTGTAGTATTGTTTAGCATGTCTGCCTCACAGGTCTGAAATTTAGGGTTAGAATCTCTTCTGCGGCATTCCTGTGGGAAGTTGCATGTTCTCCTCGTATTTTGTCCTATTTATGTGGATTGCAGATGCTAAATTGTACATAATGTAGGTGGGAATGTGAGTGTGAATGGTTGTTTTTCTGTATATGCCCTGCGATTGGCTGGTGAGCAGTCCAGGGTTTACCCAGTCCAAAGTCAGCTGGGATAGGCTCCAGTCACCCATGACCGTGATAATGGATGCTTGGACAATGTCCGCCAATTGGAACGTAACCATCCCAGTACATAACACATGAGTGTAAATTAGATGCGCACGCTCTTACATGTATGCCCCCCCCTCACTCCCAAATTATTGCATATTCAAGCACCTTAATCAGTTTTAACACTGTAGTATATTCCACATCCCCCATGTCACAATGTGTGTGTTCATCGTCTGACATGGCCAAATCAGTAAATAATGTCCGATAACCGCAATATGAAATTTTGTATGTAAATATATTTTCAGTCAGTGCTCATAAATAAGCACAGTATGTGATCACCCCATCCACTCGTATTGCACACAGGAACACAGTGAGCACTTAGCCCTGTGAAGCGCTATCACGTGTTCAGAGGCACACAGAGACCACTTTAAGAGCAGTGCCCCAATTTCTTTAAGAGGTGCTTAAAATTATCTGTTAGAGCTATTTGGTGTGATTAACTCAAATACTATACGAATCTTGCAGAGAGGGCGAGTATGTGAGAGGGAGAGTACAGTAGGTACACACAGGGTGTGAATGGGCTTAGTGTTTCTTTGAACAACGTGGACTTTCTGCTTTAATTCGAACCTGATATCAGGCCTTTTTTCAATTAATGTATTTATTTTTTTAAGCTTTTTGCTACTGAACGGGGATTTCACATGACCATTACATTGATACACATCTGTAGAAAAGCATGTGCTTGTAATTTGATCTTTAAATCACTTTTGTTTAGAAAGCTGTCTCTGTGAAGTGCAAATAAAAAAATAAAAAAACTAGATTCACCATCACATTCCACTGATTGTGCCTCACAATAGCTATTTATATTGAAATATTTGGTAAATATACTCATATGCTAGAACAACATAAATTAAATAGTGCGAGTACACGTGTGTTTTTCATTTTGTCTTTTTTTTTTTTTTTTTTTTTTTTTTTCAGTTTCCCTACAAAATTGTACCAGTGGTGGCAAAGGGAAGAAATATGTTTTCAAACCAAAGGAAATGAAAGCTGTACATTGTTTTTGTACCGGTTGCTCTGTGCGGTATGGTTAAATAAACAAAAACTGGACAGTAATGTTACTAGGAGAAGGTTGTGTACACCGGAAAATGAGGTGCACGGATAAACGTGGAAAGACACAACGACCACCAACACAGACTAGAAAGCCTACAAGAAGATCTGAACTTTATTTGAGGTTAATCAGAAACACTTTAAAAGGTGGCAGGTGTGTGCTGGCCCCAGTTTTATGTGAGAGAGTGTGATTGGTTAATTCTGAACATAGCCACATCCCCAGTTATAAGGGGGTGTGCACACTTGTCCAATCACATTATCTGAGTTGTTTATTTTTACTCCACATCTCAAAGATTTCATTTTTCTTTCAATTGAGTCATACAGGTTGTAGGTAATTAATTGTTGGAAATAGAGATTCAATTATTTGTCATGGTGTCGTATTTATATCCCAATAACCTGGCATTTGAAAAGGGGAGTGTAGACCTTTTTTTTTTTCTTCCTTCATATCCACTGTATGCAAATACATCTGAAGTGAGTGACTCGACACTGTAGCATTTCTATCAGCAGCTGATCAACTCCATCTTCATTCATGATTCGTTACATAAGACAGCTGTGATTTATACATTTCTGCATGATTAATGAAATTCATTATTTTTCTTCCAATGGGTCTACTGCCAATTTTATCCTTTAGCTATTGATTTGCTCCTGTTTGGGTTATACAAGCTAAAGGTACTGGCGATGTTGATGTATGTGATTTGGTCCTGATCTAAGGGACATCTCGGGCGAACTTCATCAATTGAATTATTCTGTACGGTAGTGTCACTCTTTGTTTCTGAGCAATGTGATTAATCTTTTAAATATGTTTTATATACAGAGCATCCTCTGTGTATGACTGCCCCGACATATGATATTTTCAAGATTATGAACGGCGTGCACAAGCATGCATGTTCATGTGGTTACCACTGTATTTAGTATATTTGTGGCCTAGAAGTGTTTCTCATACAAGTATTTACTGTTATTATGACATTTTGAGATGACAAACAGCATCATAAACCAAGGATCCCCTGTAATATATTTCGAGACCCTTATATTAAATCTCATCGTTCATTTTAGTTAATTGGAGCATCAACCATCTTATTTTCTTCCTTCTAACCATTTTTCTGGAGCCTCTTGCTCTCCAGCCCTGTAGTACCGTAATCTTTGTATCATTCAGAAATGTTCCTGGCTTTCTTTTCCCTCAAGCCTCAGGTCCCTATTTGCATTTGATTGCCTGTAATGGTTATAGACTAAGAGGGCAAATTGGTGCTGCTCAGGGTTCCATCTACTCAGATTTGCCACATTCGTGTAGGAGAAAATACATACCATAATGCACTGGAGGCAGTGGGATAGTCAGACATATTCCTAATGTGTCTGGTTTTAGGTGTGATTATATTAATCATGTTCAGTGTTCACACTTTTGCTTTTACCTGCAATTACCTTTTCATTCGTCTGTGCACCATCTGAAAAAGAAAAACAAATATATATAGTTTTTTTTCTTTCTTGCAAAGTATCTCTCAAATAAAAGTCAAATTACCAGAAAGGCTTCAATGCAATTCCATTTTAATTCACATTAACTCATTAAAATGAAAGTGGACAGCTGGCTCTATCAACGAGACTGCTGCCATCTGCCAATCAGATATGCCAGTCATTTGTGTTTGTGTGCGTGCGTGCGTGTGTGCGCGAGAGAGTACAATATTCAAAAAAAAAATTAAAAAACATGCAGACTAACAATGGTAAATATACATTTGAAAAAATATGCAGCCCAGAGATCATGAATATTCACATTGTGATTGGTCACAGAGTCAGATGGTCGTCACATAGTTGGCTCATGCTCGCCGTGAATCATTGGTGTGCGTATGTGGCGTGCGTATCCCGCTAATGTTCTGCAGCTGTGCATGCAGTTTCTTCTTTCTCTCCTTCCTCATGCTCTTCTCTCGCCAGCTGGTCCAAATGTGACACCTCTGGTAGACTTAAAATGTTCCATCGATGGGCATATTATCCTGTCTCAACAGCGTGGCCCATTAAGACTGGCTAGCCCCATTGTGGGGTTGAGAAGCGCTTCATACAGTACAGCTTAGTTGTCTAAGTTTGCGCGTTTATTTTCTTGCAAGGCTGTTTGGATAAAACCTCTTTGACTCTTTCCCCATATACTTGTCCCTGCTCCTATTTGAACTGTCTGTTTTTATCAATGTAAAGCACTTTGTGTTGCATTTTAACGTATAAAAGGTGATTTGATTATTTTCAATACATTTGCTAACTTTTTATTTTTTTAGAAATTTGAAGAATTAAACAAAAAAAAAAATGATTATTACATTTTAGAATAATGCTACCAGGGGTGAGGGATGCTGTCAAGCTGAAGAAGGAGTCCTATCAGCCCTTTTTGGACTGTGGGACTACCGAGGCAGCTGATGGGTACCGGCTGGCCAAGCGGAATGCGGCTTTGGTGGTCGCTGAGGCAAAAACCCGGGTGTGGGAGGAGTTCGGTGAGGCCATGGAGAACGACTTCCGGACGGCTTTGAGGAAATTCTGGTCCACCATCCAGCGTCTCAGGAGGGGGAAGCAGTGCACCATCAACACTCTGTATAGTGGGGATGGGGCGCTGCTGACCTCGACTCGGGACGTTGTGAGCCGGTGGTGAGATTACTTCGAAGACCTCCTCAATTCCACCGACATGCCTTCCCATGAGGAAGCAGAGTCTGGGGTATGTGAGGCTCTCTGGGGTTGAGGTCACCGAGGTAGTTAAAAAGCTCCTCGTGGCAAGGCCCCGGGGGTGGATGAGATTCCCCCGGAGTTCCTCAAGGCTCTGGTGTTGTAGGGCTGTCCTGTTTGACACGCCTCTGCAACATCGCGTGGACATCGGGGGCAGTGCCTCTGGATTGGCTGACTGGGGTGGGGGTCCCCCTTTTTAAGAAGGGGGACCGGAGGGTGTTTTCCAACTACAGGGGGATCACACTCCTCAGCCTCCCTGGCAAGGTCTATTCAGGGGTGCTGGAGAGGAGGGTCCGTCGGGAAGTCGAATCTCAGATTCAGGAGGAGCAGTGTAGATTTCGTCCTGGCTGTGGACCAGTGGACCAGCTCTTCACCCTCGGCAGAGTCCTCGAGGGTGCATGGGATTTCGCCCAACCAGTTTACATGTGTGTTGAGGACTTGGAAAAGGTATTCGACCGTGTCCCTCGTGGAGTCCTGTGGGGGGGTGCTTCGGGAGTATGGGGTACCAAACCACCTGATACGGGCTGTTCGGTCCCTGTACGTCCGTTGTCAGAGTTTGGTACGCATCGCCGGCAGTCAGTCGGACTCGTTTCCAGTGAGGTTTGGACTCTGCCATGGCTGCCCTTTGTCACTGATTCTGTTCATAACTTTTATGGACAGAATTTCTAGGCTGTTATCTCCCACATCCCTAAAACATGGGTGGCAGGTTGATTGAAGACTCTAAATTGCCTGTAGGTGTGAATGTGAGTGCGAATGGTTGTTTGTTTCAATGTGCCCTGCGATTGGCTGGCGACCGGTTCAGGGGACATCCCTCCTCCCGCCCGACGATAGCTGGGATAGGCTCCAGCAGCCCGCGACCCTAGTGAGGATAAGCGGTAAAGAAAATGGATGGATGGATTGGCACTGGTCTGTGCTCGAGTTTATTTGTTGAACACCCTATAAAGTAAACTCATAGATTTGTTTCTAAATACCTTTTACAACTTTATTGCTAGTTTGAAGATGTTTGCTGAAAACGTGAAAAGATGTAGAACTATGTAGTTCTGAATTGTGGATATATAGCGTTAAACTGTAACCACGTCTTCCCGTGCAAATCCTGCAAATCTCTTCCAGTATACAAACAGTTTTATTGGCTCATAATGGTCACGTGATCACAGCAGGCGCTACCGTAGTGTTGCGTGTAGCCCGTAAATAGTCTGTGACAGTGTCCTGTGGGGCGCACATAACTATCTTTATTTAATTCACCGTGGGTCCGCATGAGACCTTGACAGTCCTGACCCAGACCGCTGGCCACCATTAAAAGAAGCCTTATAATCACAAGCAGAAACGTGTAAGCTTTTGTTTTGCATAGGAGCTGCCTCTTGATTTATTATGCAAAAACCTCTGACCAGACTTTGCTTTTGTTTTATAATTACAGAGAACATGCTCGAAAAGGGGTGTGTGACACCCTAGCTGCCAATCAAACAATGTGACAGGAAGTCATTGATGTGTCACTGACTGGTGTCATGCCTGCCAATCGGCTGTGTCTCTGTGTGTGTGTGTGTGCGTGTGTGTTTGCAGGCTGCATTTGTTTGTCACGGTTGCACAATGTCAATCAGCGATTTCCTAAGGGGTCGGCATGCTGTGATGGCAGAGAGAGGTGTGGCAAAGGGAGGGGCGACAGAAGAGCAGCTGAATAAAAATAACAATGTGTCTCACTGTCTCCCTTCCCATATTAACCCAACACAACCACAATTTTGGTTGGTGGTTCGAACAACATTTTAGCAAGTTTGCGTTGAAACCATCATGTCATCAACCCGTTGTTATGCTGCTTATCGCAGCATACATGGGGAGTACGCAACCTGTTTTCCTGCTTTGGTCATGTGATATTGCCAACGCAAGCGTGAGAGACTGTGACTTGTTATTGCGACAGCAGAAGGGCGATATTGCCAAACATGGCAGCCCCCTGAGATGGACGAAAACTGATGAATTCATCTGTTTTAATCGCAATGTTAATCAGAATACCACGCTGTAGCTCTAAACCGTGTATGTATTGCTGAGACCACAATCACTGCTTTACTTTCATGCCCTGTGGTGGAAACGCTAGATCAGGATTTTCTATTCTAAACCGTATTGAATTCAGATGAACTAAAGGGATTTTTGTTGTGCTTTGTGAAATGTAATTTAAAGCATCACTAGTCTTCCCCTAAAGTTGTTTGGTGTAAAGTCAGGATTACAACACTTTTTTTCTGATTCGGAATGGGCTTTATGCTGTTTAGCAATACCCTTCTATTTGCTAATTTTTCCCGGATCCCATGTCTGCTGGGTCTACAAAAATCCATCAAAGTTTTGCAAATTCCCCGTCTTACTATTTAGTAATCCCCATCTGTCTTCCAAGAGAGAGGAGGGGGGGTTTAAGAACGGATTTTCACGACATTTCCAACAACCGCATCATCAGACGCAAATAATAATATATATATTTTACGATCATGTAAATTAAGAAAATGTTCCTGCCTATGGCAAAATAAGCACACCTAAAATCAAGTAGAAATTAAGACTAAGCGGTCTTTGCGGCTATATGCTCTGATGCCATATACAGTAAATTCCCCAAGACATTTGGAATTAGTACAGTTTCAACGCACTGAAATGCGGTTCAATCATAGAAAGACCTTGGAGGGAGCTGTGTTGGAACAGAGTGATGGACTAATCTTTTTTAGTACATTTGGTGCTTCTGTCAGTGCGAAATTGAAAATATGTATAATGCACATACAGGCACATTATTGCTTATGAAGAAATCAACCATTAAAATAAGTCAATAGCTTACAAGTAAATTACATTTTCCCTACAACCAACTTCTCTTACACAGATGGTAGCTTTAATAACCTGTGTACATAATTATGATTAAATCATCCTCACATGCAAATGAGTGGTGGTAAAGAATGTAGTGTGAGGTCATGAATATTCACAAGTCATCCTTCTGTTCCCACTAATGACAGAGCAGGAGCTTTTGCGTTCATCCAACTGGCTGCCTGTCAGACTTTGCTGATGCCTTTCCATTATATTTCCTGTGAACAATGGTCTTAGTGGTGTTAATGCATACACTGCGTGTCACTGCAGTCACACTGTGGGAATGTAACTTCCTTTTGAAGACAAATGGAAGTGCTCATAAAAGGTTAGATTTCGGTTTTGGCACTGATCGATCGCCTCATTCACTGACTGCACCCATGCTTTGCTTTCTAGACACTGGTACACAGTATATGAAATTATAATTATAGTTGAGTATTCATTGTAAAACACAATTACTATTTTCTTAGTTGAAGTATGCCTCCTTGAATTCATAAATGTATGTCTTCTCTGTGATTTTCAACCAAGGTTGTGTTTTTTTTTTTTTGCTTTCATTTTTATTTTCAAAGTTTCACAAATGTGTAGACTACAAGCCAATATGTACAGAAGCTCTTGTGGTGACTCACTACTTTTTCATGTAAACTGTCATATGATTTTATGCCCAGATCCCTTTGTTTAATACACTATTTTTCCCTCCTCCCGACTATTGTTTCCATTACTGTGACCTGATCAGATTTGGAAAGAAAAAAGAGGACAAGAAGGAAGCCAAGGCAGCTTTGCACCGTCAGAAGTCAGACACTCTGACTGACCTGGAATTTGAGAGGATGAAAGACGAGCGTGAGAGGTGGGGAATAAGTTATTTTTCCCATTGTTGTTTTCTCCGGAATGGAAAAAAAAAAAAGGCCTCTGCCATAAACACTGTAATTAGCCTTTGCTAATCTTTTTTTTCTTTCTTTCTTTCTTTCTGTTCCTTTTTACATTGATTTTTGTTTCCTCACTGCTCCATGCTTCTCAAAGCTGAGCCCTGGACCAATAGAGCAGTTATGTGTAGTTTCATTAGAAATGTCCTAATTTTCACACAGTCTTCTGGCCCATAATCACAGTCTTTCCAAACATCCTAAAGTAAAACGTGGACAGTTGTTGGTGCAGTCATTTTTCTTTTCTTTATACTCTGCTGTTTCCAATGTTTCAAATGTTTTAACTAAAGCTGTTCTTTCCATCTGTCAGAATTGAGGCCGGACATCCAGATCTGCATGAGCACCACTCCAAAGACCAACAAGTTGCAGGTGGTGGAGCCATATATGAAAATGTTGAGGATGATGACACAGATCCCAATTATGCCCGAATACAATCCTTTAAGGACCGAAATATGGTTTCACCAGCACAGCCACAGCTTCAATCCTCTCCACATAATACAGTTCAGCATAGCTATGTCAGGACCCCTTCTCCCCAAGGCCCATCAACCTTTTCTGGGCAAGCCAATCGTAGTTGTGACCCAGGAGCCATACCTGAAGACCCGTTTGATAGGCTTTATGCAAAGGTCAACAAACCAAAGGCAGCTGGGACTACCACAGCTCCTGTGTGTGCAACTTTCAATGACAGGTAAGGACTCAAATCACTGTCTGTGCTGCAAACTGTAAAAATTCAAAGGGGAACTAAACCCTTTTTTAAATAAAAAAAAAAAAAATGGTTTTATTTTTTTTTTACAAGAATACTTTGTAGGTGCCACCACTAATCAAAACATGGTATTCTGGTTAATATTGCATTTGTGGAATAAGAATTAAATAGAATAATTAGTCAATCTCAGGGGGCTGCCGTTTTGGGTGATATTACCCTCTGCTGGCAACATAAATCCCTGTGTATGCTGCGGGTTGCTGGCCTGATAGTTTGAACATGAAATTGATCAAATGTTGTTCAAATATATTTTTCATTTTATTTATTTCTTTTTTTATTTTGGGGGGAACCTACGCTCATTTTTCACAGAAACCGCTTATTGGTGGTATTTTGCCACTTATTCACGCGGTCAATTATTTGCTGATTTTCGCTAGTCATGATCGTTCTGTAAAGATGCGTATTTCAAATGTATTGTATACTGTTGAAAAGCCATTTCTTCCCCTCTTTTAAATGATGCCCTATTTGTAAATAACATGCACTTACTGCCAATGCAAAACATCTAATTGTCCTGCTATTGACTGCTGTTTGGCATCCAGATTGCATAGTTCAAGACTTATCCGAAACAAGGATTTAAATAAGACCATTGATAATTTTGCAATGCAATCTTTTAACAAATGGTCTTCGGCACATTTGGAAGAACTGTGCACAGCCAGAACACCTTCTAATGCTGATCACCTGACTGCTGTTGGTGTTGAGTTGAGCACTGTTACAGGCCACTCCATTCTTTGTGCGCCCTTATTCTGGCGGGAGTATCAGATGAACACCGCTCTGTGGGGGCGAGCATTGTCATCTTGAAGGATGGAGTTTGGTCCCTGACTGAGGAGATATAGGATTGCCACTGGTTGTACAATCTCATCTCAATAGCTTTCTCTCTCTGTGCATTGAAATTGCTTTCAATGATGACAAGCCTCGTTTTTCAAGTCATGGAAATCTTCATCCCACACCAGCACACTCCATTCAGGCTCCTGCTTTTTCAGCACCTGAGGGGTACTGGAACCTCAAAATTAGACCCGGTAGCAACAGCAGAATATGCTTATACAGTGGATAAAAAAAAAAAAAAGTCTCCACACCCCTTTTCAAATGGGTTTTTATGATGTAGAAAAATGAGACCAAAATAAATAATTTATAACTTCTTTCCACCAACCTGTACAACACAGTTGGAAAAAAAAGAGATATTTTTGAGAGAGGAAGTAAAATAAACAACTGAAATAATGAGGTTGCACAAGTGTGCACAACCTCTTATAGCTGGGATGTTGCTGTGTTCAGAAATAACAAGAGACCGATCTGATCGGTATCGGCCGATAATTAGCATTTTATGCTGATCGGTTTTCATGTTGTAATCCGCCGATCCGATCAATGACGTCATCAATCGGCTGCGCAAAATACATTTACTCCGAGTCTTCGTCGTGTATGAATCCAAAAGCTAGTTTATTTTTAGCCTTGTCACGTTTCTTGTGGCGCAGTACTGTAACTATCTGACAGCCTGTAAAGTTTTTTAAAAACGCGTCGTCGGTGTGGGACTATTTTGCAGTGTCTCAGAAAAACAACACGTAAGTTATTTGCAGTCTGTGCACAACTGAAGTACGTCGTGGGGAACGTCCTCAAAATGCTTCAACACAACAAATTTGATCGGGCACCTGAAGAATGTACACAAAGAGGAGCGTGCAGCGTTCAAGCAACGCAGTGTGGGGTCGGGGGGGAAGCCAAACGGACACAAACTCTGGACAACACCCATCCATATAGCCGGGACAGTGAAAAGGTTAGCGTAAGCATGTCATTAACAGTATTTCTTAAAGTGATTTTATTACAGTAAGTTAGCACACATTTTTTCTTTCATGTTGTAATGTTGATTTGACCTAAATTTATGTCACCGGCCAATCCTTGAATGCCCCCTAGAGGTCATTGATGTTTTAACTTTTGTCCAAAATTCTAGAGAATAATTTTGAAGATACACTACTCAGTATACAGTACACAAGTATATACCATAAATGAACAAGTCATGTAAATAGACACATTGCTCCATCTTGTGATCGGTTATCGTTTTATAAAAATTGCTGATTGGTGATCGGCCCCAAAAATCCTGATAGTGTAAAGCCTAGAAATGACCAGTACATTTTAAACTCATATATGAATCAGTACACACCTGCCAACATTTAAAATGCCTCTCATTACCACAAACCAAGTTTGGTTGCTCTAGTAGGCTTTCCCTGACATTTACTAATATTGACTGCTATTTGGAATTGTTTATAATTCTCTCCACCTTGTCTAAGGCCCCATTTCTAGCTGAAGAAAAATACCCCCAAAAGGTATGGTGTTCTTTTGGTGACGAACAGTGTTTTATATGCGCCAAACAACAACAAAATACATGTGAGAAAATGAGCCATAATTTAAAAGTGAGATAAATAGCTTTTCAAGACTATACAATATATTTGAAATAAGGATTTAATTGATAATTTCCCACTTAGGAACTTTATACTGTATACAGGCATCTGGTTCTGTGTATTGTCCAAGTTGTTAATTTCTTCTGTCCCAAAATCCATTTTCCACAACAACTGTGCTTTTCAAGGGCAATTATTTCAAACAAACTGCATTAATATGGCGCATTGTTTACTCCCAACTACTCCAAAATGTATTATTGCAAAGGGCACATAGTTTAATGCAGTCTCATTTGGTAAACCTATTAAATGCAGAATTACAAATATACAAAAATAATTGTACTTGATTTGAGACTCCAGGGGGGCAAGAGGGAAGCAAGAAGGGGGCTAGAATGTGAAAGATAATTCAACACAAGCCATGTATGTTGCTCTTGAGAGGATTTGATTTGGAGTGTGCAATCCCCCCCCCCCCCCACACACACACATACACACAGTTTCTTTCGTGTGCACATACACAGTCAGGTGGAACTATGTCAAACACTGTCAATTTTCTGAAGTGACTGAGAAAGGCTTGGTTTAGTGCTCCCTACAGTCTTGTGGGTGCCCTCCGCCCCTCCAATCTCCACCCAACCACTACCATCACCACCACCTAACCACCCCAAGTGCTCTCAGGTTACCATAACAACAACAACAACCTCTGGCCCTTGACCAATTAGAATGCCATCACTTTGGAGAGAGAGGATTATTATTGCACATGAGCAAGACAGATCACATGAGCAAGACAGATCAATAGCAAATTATTGTCAAGGATCAGAAGGCACTATAAAAAGTATCCGTAGCACCAGCAATGTGTCGTTTTGGCCCCTCACCAATTGAAGTGACACTGCCAACTTCTGCCATAGTTTGACCTCCATTAACATAAACATTAAATGCCAGCCCTCATTTCATGACTGACTTTTTGACTGAAGATAACGGGGATAAAATTGTCCAGGAATAGAAAATGTTTGATCTTAGATGACTTTAGTCTTACCATTTCCGCAGTTTCCATCCATCCACTTCCCTCTCCCCAGCCACTTCATCCAGCTCTTCCGGGGGGATCCCGAGGCGTTCCCAGGCCAGCCGAAAGACGTAGTCTCTCCAGCGTGTCCTGGCTCGTCCCCGGGGTCTCCTCCCGGTGGGACGTGCCCGGAACACCTCACCAGGGAGGCGTCCAGGAGGCATCCTAAACAGATGCCCGAGCCACCTCATCTGGCTCCTCTCAATGCGGAGGAGCAGCGGCTCTACTCTGAACCCCTCCCGGATGACCGAGCTTCTCACCTTATCTCTAAGGGAGAGCCCGGACACCATGCAGAGGAAACTCATTTCGGCCGCTTGTATCCGGGATCTTGTTCTTTTCGGTCACGACCCACATCTCGTGACCATAGGTGAGGGTAGGAACGTAGATCGACCAGTAAATTGAGAGCTTCGCTTTTCGGCTTAGCTCCTTCTTCACCACAACAAACCGATATAAAGTCTGCATCACTGCAGACGCTGCACCGATCCGCCTGTCGATCTCCCGTTCCATTCTTCCCTCACTCGTGAACAAGACCCCAAGATATTTGAACTCCTCCACTTGGGGAAGGATCTAATCCCCGAGCTGGAGAGGGCACTCCACCCTTTTCCGACTAAGGAGCATGGTCTTAGATTTAGAGGTGCCGATTCTCATCCCAGCCGCTTCACAAACCGCTCCAGTGAGAGTTGGAGATAACGGCCTAATGAAGCCAACAGAACCACATCATCTGCAAAAAGCAGAGATGCAATACTGAGGCCACCAAACCGGACCAGCTCTACACCTCGGCTGCGCCTTGAAATTGTGTCCATAAAAGTTATGAACAAGATCGGTGACAAAGGGCAGCCTTGGTGGAGTCCAAGCCTCACCGGAAACGAGTCCGACTTACTGCCGGATATGCGGACCAAACTCTGACCCCGGTCGTACAGGGACCGAACATCCCAAATCAGGGGGTTCCGTACCCCATACTCCCGAAGCACCCCCCACAGGATCCCCCGAGGGACACGGTCGAAAACCTTCACCAAGTCCACAAAACAGATGTAGACTGGTTGGGTGAACTCCCATGCACCCTGCCGAGAGTGTAGAGCTGGTCCACTGTTCCACGGCCAGGACGAAAACCACACTGCTCCTCCTGAATCTGAGATTTGACTTCCCGATGAACCCTCCTCTCCAGCACCCCTGAATAGACCTTGCCTGGAAGGCTGAGGAGTGTGAGCCACCTGTAGTTGGAACACACCCTGCGGTCCCGCTTCTTAAAAAGGGGAGCCACCACCCCAGTCTGCCAATCCAGAGGCACTGTCCCCGATGTCCATGCGATGTTGCAGAGGCGTGCCAACCAGGACAGCCCCACAACATCCAGAGCCTTTAGGAACTCTGGGCGAATCTCATCCACCCCTGGGGCCACCTCCGTAACTTCAACCCCAGAGATAGGAGAGCCCGCCTCAGAGACTCCAGACTCTGCTTCCTCATGGGAAGGCGTGTCGGTGGCGTGTCTTCGAAGTATTCTCCCCACCGACACGTCCCAAGTCGAGGTCAGCAGCGCCCCATCCCCACTATACACCGTGTTGATGGCGCACTTCTCCCCCCTCCTGAGATGCCGGCTGGTGGACCAGAATTTCCTCGAAGCCGTCCGGAAGCCGTTCTCCATGGCCTCACCGAACTCCTCCCATACCAGAGTTTTTGCTTCAGCGACCACCAAAGCTGCATTCCGCTTGGCCAGCCGGTACCCATCAGCTGCCTCCATCAACGGGTGCGGGGATTGCCGCCACGACAGGCACCGACCGCCTCAGCAATGGAGGCACGGAACATGGTCCACTCGGACTCGATGTCCCCTGCCTCTCCTGGAACATGAGCAAAGTTCTGTCGGAGGTGGGAATTGAAACTCCTTCTGACAGGGGATTCTGCCAGACGTTCCCAGCAGACCCTCACAATACGTTTGGGCCTGCCATGTCAGACCGACATCTTCCCCCACCATCGGAGCCAACTCACCACCAGGTGGTGATCAGTTGACAGCTCCGCCCCTCTCTTCACCCGAGTGTCCAAGACATGCGGGGCCGCAAGTCCGATGACACGACCACAAAGTCGATCATCGAACTGCGACCTAGGGTGTCCTTGTGCCAACTGCACGTATGGACACCCTTATGCTTGAACATGATGTTCGTTATGGACAATCCATGATGAGCACAGAAGTCCAATAACAGAACACCGCTCGCGTTCTGATTGGTCCCTGACTGAGGAGATATAGGATTGCCACTGGTTGTACAATCCCAATCACGCCCTTCCAGGTCTCACTGTCATTGCACACGTGAGCATTGAAGTCCCTCAGCAGAACGATGGAGTCCCCAGCGGGAGAGCTCTCCAGCACCCGCTCCAAGGACTCCAAGAAGGGTGGGTACTCTGAACTTCTGTTTGGTGCATAGGTACAAGCAAAACAGTCAGGACCCGTCCCCCCACCCGAAGGCGGAGGGAGGCTACCCTCTCGTACACTGGGGTGAACCCCAACGTACAGGTGCCGAGCCGGGGGACAATAAGTATACCCACACCTGCTCGGCGCCTGTCACCGTGGGCAACTCCAGAGTGAAAGAGAGTCCAACATCTCTCGAGATTAGCAGTATAAAAATGGATGGATCGAGGATTACTTGTAATTTAGTTTAAAAGAAGGCGTGAAATGTCAACCAAATGTTGGTACAAATTGTGTTAGATAATGCGATTTGTCTTAAATTGTAAAAAAAAAAAAAAGTAAGAAATTAGAAACTCTTGATAGTCATAACCCACTGCGACACATTGTTTTTATTGCATATTGGAATCCAGTAGAAAATTTAGATGCATTTTTAGTTGAAAAATGTAACCCCTAAGGAGGTTCAAGGACCATCATGAGTATGTGCAAGAAGAGGGATTTGAAGTGTCTTGAAAGTAAAGGGAGGCCAAATGGAAGGTCAAGTAGGATTAGGAATAAAGAGAAGGGAAGTAAAAGAAAAGAAAACAGGGAAAGGAGGAAGCAGAAAATAGCTATGTAGAAGAAAGAGCTAGAATGAGTGTTCCAAGCTAAAAGAACAAAGTATTAAAAGGAAGTGGTTGAGAAAAGGGGGGATTTAGTTCTAAAAGCATGAAAAAGCCACAGAATATAGAGATTGGATAAGGGTTAGAGAAAAAGACAGAAAAGATTTTGAGGAAATGGAAGAGACAATGTGCGTTTAGAGCATCGGAATGACTGTAAGGGGGATTCTTGGGGCAACATTTGGGGGTTTAAATGAGACCGGAATGGGCCCACATAAATAAACGGTAGCGACTAGCGAGGGACACTTTAGGGAAGAAAAATTACGTGAATGTGTTGGGATTATTAAGCAGATGCTGATATTGGGGTCATTGAGTGTTGAGAGCTAAAAGGGCAAAGTAGACTGGGAAGAGAGATGTGAAAGTGGAGAAAAATAGGGGATCAACAAAATTGAGATGCCGGGTGCAGAGAATGTACAGAGGAATAAAAGAGAGGAATGAGAAGAGGTGGGGTGGGGGGGGGGGGCAAGCGATGGGGAGTCGTTGTGAAAAGGGCCTGCATGTGTGTTTTCCTGGACTCAAAGTGAATGATTCAGCCTGGCTAATAAGGAAAGCTCTCAAGAGGCACTCATCTGCCTTCCTTTCCACCCCCTTGCTCTCCTTCCTTCAATGAAGCCTTTCTAGGCCGCTCTTCACCCTGTTGCACTTTCTTCCTCCCATTTATGATTTCCCCTTCTATTTGCACAAGTAGTCCGCAATGAAAAATACATTTCATGTAAAGCACATCCGCCTACAATTTTACATTATAAAAGCACACACAGGCAGGGACTTTATTCTTGGGTTGATAGAAGGACACGCCGTTCATTTCAAAGGGCTATAGAGGCACTCGTGGACAGACAAATGAGTAGTCTTGTGTTTTTTTGCACCAAGACATTTTTGACAATGATTTAATCAATAAAAATGCTATGTTTCACTTTTGATGACAGTGTTGAGGGTAAGTTTACCATGCAACGTCCATGGTCAAATACAGTCTGTTCCAGATCAACCTGATTTATTTGAATTTGATACCATTATTCCCCATCAGAAAAAAATGTAGATTGAACCAAGACAGGATTGTTTCAATCTGTTGCCATCATTAAACCTGTAGCACCTTTACAGGCATTTTTAAAATTGATATTCAACTTAAGTGTATGATAATTGTTACGCAAGTCCACAAGAAGTTAACCACTGTGGATAGGAAAGCATTCTATGTATGGTTCATAATCTTCTTCAAGGTTTAGTCCCCTTCACACAACTTGACAACAAAGTGTGGAATGATCCCAAGCTTTGGACATTCTGTCCTTTATGCACTCTTTCCTCCTGGTTTGCCACCATCACGCATACTGTATATTATACATATTTGTACGTGAATCTACAGTAACATTAATCCATGTGGAAAACTTATTCCCGCGAAGCTTTGAAGCAGAGATTTTGCTTCGACTTTGTTTGTAATTGAGTTATTCAAGTTATTAGTATAATTGTTGCAGCCCCATTGTTGATGCAGACAGTTTGTTTTTTTGTAACCTTTGTATCATCCCTTTAAAAACATTGGACACATAAGGGGCAATAGGCTATTATATATAAACTGCGTTTTCTGTATTTTACCTCAGTAGGTTCAGGGTCACAGGTGACCCGAAGGCAGCCGACTTTAGCAAAAGAAGCGAGTCAACCCGAACCCTCACCCTACACTCTTGACCTGTTGCCAGTCAATCACAAGGCACATATAGACAATCACTCTCAGATGAATGAGGACAAGTGATATACAAAATGGAAGGATGTTTGGACAGTCTGCGATTGACTGGTGACCAGTTCAGGGTGCGCCCCGCCTCTCGCCCAGAATCAGCTGGGATAGGCTCCAGCTCGCGCGCGACCCTAGTGAGTTTAAGCGGTATGAAAAATGGATAACGGATGGATGGATATTTGGACAGTGGACACGCTTAATTGTTCACCCACAAACATACCTGTTGGTAGATTTATTGGACTAAGAAACCTCCTGCCAAGTCAAAGGGTAAAGTAGACAGAAAGCATGCCTAAGAGACTTTTATGCCAGCCACTCTACCACCTGCAGCAGCTCATGAACATGCAGAAGACCTGTCTACATAATTTTATGGCGTATTGTTTTCATTGTTGAATAAAACACTCAGACCGCCGTGAAGACATGATGCCAGCCTTTTCTACCACTGAGTGTAGCACATGCAGACATTAAGACAGCCACTCCGATTGATGTCATGGCAGTCGACAGAAGCGTAATTACTCTCCGTGCTTATATGGGGCTGCAAAAGGAGCGGTGTCATATCCTGTCAGCTGCATTTTAAAAACATGTCGCTTCCTGTTAGCCTGAAGAGCAAAGTGAGCCTTGGCACAACCTGCGAGAGTACAAGTACAAATCTCATAACACAATCACACTGTACGAGTGTCTCTTTCTCTTTTACACACATTTCCTTTTTCCAGTGCCGTTCCTTTCTGACCCACCTGCCATCTTTGGTCATCTTTTGTTGTCGAACTTCATTAGTGAAGATGTCAGCTAATTAGTGCAAAACACAAGCTCGGGAGATTATGGAGACAAATGATGAAGGCCGAGATGAGGGAGGGAAGTGAGGAGGAGCCAGGGCAGAGGAGATGGAAATAAACATGATGAAGAGATGGAGAACGGTGGGAGGGTTGGAGAGATGGATTGTCTAAAAACAATGGATAACACATAATTCACTTATTTACTTGTGGTTAACTTACCATATGGTTTAGTGCACACGTATGTTGCGTGTGTTCCATATCCACTAGAAATCAGTATGAGAGAACAGCTGAGTGACAGTGATGCAAGATACAGGAAGAGACAGATAACATTGATCGGTCTTCATTGTTCTCGTCTGGTTCCTCCTTTTACGACACAGAGCTTAATGATCTTCTACTACTGGACATCAGGGACAACACACAGACTACAACTCTCTCTTCTAAAAGCACTGTTCTCTCAGAAATTGACTTGTGTGCCAAAAAAGATGGTCCAATACTCTGTATACAGTATATACTGTATATAGTAGGACCAGGAATTTCATGCTTTCATTTCAATGAATTAACGCCTCAATGGAAGGGTGCACCATAAAGTATTTGAACTGAAATGCCTCTTATTGGTGATTTATTTATTTGTTTTTTAATTGAATCCCACCACTAAAACTTTATGGATCATAATATACACAAGAATCCTAAACTCGCACAGCATCTGATATCTTTCATATTAAACATGAAGCTCAATAAGGGGTAATTATATTGTTTCTAGTATTTTCTTTTTCTTACTATTTATGTTTATTATTTGGTCCACCAGACATTAAATTTTAAATAAATAATGATGATCTATAAATGATTTGGGATTTGGCAGATCTCTTGGCTGAATATTTTTCAGTGTATTCAATATTTATGATTTACAATTGATCTAAACTATTGCTAGCCTCACCACATCCATACTTATTTCATCTTAAACAGATTTTGAATATGTATCACTAAAGCAAGCTTTCTTACTCATCATCAACCCTGTAAATATTCATCGGTCTTAATGACATTTCTTATTTAAGATTATACTGTAGATCTATAATTCTCATGTCATTACTAATGGAAGAGATTATTTTAATATTCATATCAGCGTTATTAACACCAAGCCAAATTTTTGCGACTCATTTTATACATTTATAAAATTATTATTGGTGTAACCTTGCAAGAGTAAATAATTGATCTCTCTTTTCTTTATCAGAAAGAAAAATGTCACTGGGCTACAGACCTAGTTGAGTTAGTGGCATTGAGAATGCTCAGCCAACATTAAAACACACAGAATAGAATAGTTTACAAGATGTTTAAATATACATTTATTTTTATGTGTCAGGTAAAAGTGAAAGCCATGCGGTCACATTGGCCAATGATGTTGCTTGTTATTTACCACAACGTTGTCATTAGTTGTTTGTCCTTTCTTCAGTCTCTCTTCGTCAGTAGCTATGAAATCATTTCCATGTTTGTTGCAGTTATTCATGTCAATTATGTGATTGTAGCGTGTATCTGTGGGACCATGTGGAGCTTTTTCAACCTGGTCAACCATGCATAAGTATTTCTCATAGCATCTTATTGACAGATGTGCGTTCATAAGCTTCATAACGCATTATTGTACTGCTTTAAAATCATATCTCCCTGGCCACTCTGTTCATTCGACTTGGATCTGTCATATCCCACTAACTTTCTGTCACTGCTGGTGTTCACCAAGGTTCCGTTCTAGGGCCGCTGCTGCTTTCTTCTCCTTACTTCAGTATGGCACAATCTCTCCATAAACTTGTCTAGAATTCTGCAACTAGAACCCCAATGGTGAATCAAGTCACTCCTGATCTTTAGCATCTTAATTGACTCCTGTTCATCGACCGTATCCTTAAAAGATTTTGCTCTTTCAACGCCATTCACAATCTTCCTATTACAATCACAGATGTTTCTTTTCCATCCACCTCACTGTTCCTTTCGTCTGTCCATACTGTATATTTGTTCACTGGCATTGTGTTTTGTAAACATTTTCATAGTTTGAACGATGACCTTGAGCAATTAGAAAGACACCTATAAATAACATGTATTGTTATTATTATTGTTTCAAGAGTTTCCTGGGTTTCCTGTGTGTTTTCAGCAATATGGACCGAATCCAACAGCTAAGAAAAGAATACCAGCAGGCAAAGAGAGAGGGAATGGTACCCCCATATGAAGAGGTGGATCCTCGACGTCTAGGGAATGAAAAGGAAAGGGTAAGGATCTAAATGTTTAAACAAGTCTTCCTTCCATTTGATTAGCTTTTCAATATTCTCTCTCACTCGCTCTATGAGATGAGATGTCATCGTGCGGGAGTCTGCAAATGCCAGACCTCAAGGGTTAAATATAATGTTGTTGTTGTTTTTGTTTTTTTTACTCCCAACCCCCTGGGTACCAAAATGAAACCTGTATAGCATTTTATCCTCTATTAGAGCGCTCCTGCTCCATGGATGTCAGTTGAAAGGGGCATTAGGACTGTAGAACTGATACTTTATAATACAGTGGAATGTTCTGTCACAGTAGGCAGTGTGAGTTGGAGTGCATTTTTTTTTTTTTTTACAGCTTTTCCATTGATCTCAAGTATGTGTGTTAATGTATAATTACACACTGAATACAATGTACAGTATAGCACAATAGAATAACCACAGATAAGTTTTTTTTGCTTGTCATCCACCTGCTCCCTCTCCCCAGCCGCTCAAATCACAAGATCTTTGTTGCATCCTCACAGCTCCACATCTGTGGTTGACTCAAACGTATCTCTTGAATAACAGTACATTATCAATGTGCTAATAAGAAATCACCCCCCACACTTAATTTGCATTACCTTGCATTTCAAACAATATAGTTTTACTATAGACGGACAAACCACTATGATGTTGTATGTGTGTGTTATTTAAAAAATGTGCTGTAAAACTGTAGGTTATTGAGATAACTTGAACTTCTAAGAATTCTTGGAAACTTATTCTGTGCTGTACAATACTGTCAGTAGCTGGTAAGGTTAACTAAGAATGGCAATCTATTCTTGGATATAATTCAAATCAGTCTTGGTAACTACAGTATATTTCTTGTTGCAAGAACTCATATTTTCCTGTTATCAAAGAAAGCATGCCTCCTTTTTGAGACTAAAATGATTAAAAACATTTCCCCTTCCACCATGTTAATAATCCATTCTTCAGTTGGAGGCCATGGCTATAACCAGAACGTCTTGATCGGAAAACATAATATACAAGGTTTCATTTGCCGATATACTTAGATCATTTAAATGTCAATGCATTCACACTGCTATGCCTGCAAAGCAATTTGGTTTGGTTACAGCAAGGGCGACCTCCTTCTTCATGGAATCAATAGCCACACTTGACTCCACATTAGAAACTCTTATTGTTTATAAATCAGGTAGGGAGACCAATTAACATGCCTCAGAGGCTGACATTCATTTTCAGCTTTGAGAGAATACAAAAAGGGGACAAAGCCTACCAGTCGCCCCCATTTATGGCACATCTAATTTGTCACCTATGTTATCTTGTTAGTTGTTTGTTTTGGAAAGGTATTAGAAGAATGATAAAAAATGCAGCACTATGGGGGGCACAAGTCAGTGCAAACTGTAGGCCGGTCCCAAGCCCGGATAAATGCAGAGGGTTGCATCAGGAAGGGCATCCGGCTTAAAACTTTGCCAAACAAATGTGACCGTTCATCCAAAGAATTCCATACCGGATCGGTCCGGTTTAACAACGTCCGCCACCGGCGCTGTCAACCTGCAGGGCGCCGTTGGAAATTCAGCTAATGTGGGTCGAAGTCAAAGAAGAAGAAGAGGTGGAAAGCGGGTTCTTCGGCAGAAAGAGAGGAGGAAAGCACAGAGCCTAGAACTGAATGTGGGGACTTTGAATGTTGGGACTATGACAGGAAAATCTCGGGAGTTGGTTGACATAATGATTAGGAGAAAGGTTGATATATTGTGTGTCCAGGAGACCAGGTGGAAAGGCAGTAAGGCTAGAAGTTTAGGGGCAGGGTTTAAATTATTTTACCATGGTGTAGATGGGAAGAGAAATGGAGTCGGGGTTATTTTAAAAGAAGAGTTGGCTAAGAATGTCTTGGAGGTGAAAAGAGTATCAGATCGAGTGATGAGGCTGAAACTTGAAATTGAGGGTGTTATGTGTAATGTGATTAGTGGCTATGCCCCACAGGTAGGATGTGACCTAGAGGTGAAAGAGAAATTCTGGAAGGAGCTAGACGAAGTAGTTCTGAGCATCCCAGACAGAGAGAGAGTTGTAATTGGTGCAGATTGTAATGGACATGTTGGTGAAGGTAATAGGGGTGATGAAGAAGTGATGGGTAAGTACGGCATCCAGGAAAGGAACTTGGAGGGACAGATGGTGGTAGATTTTGCAACAAGGATGCAAATGGCTGTAGTGAACACTTTTTTCCAGAAGAGGCACGAAGATAGGGTGACCTACAAGAGTGGAGGTAGAAGCACGCAGGTGGATTACATTTTGTCCATACGATGTAATCTGAAGGAGGTTACCAAATGTAAGGTAGTGGTAGGGGAGAGTGTGGCTCGACAGCATAGGTTGGTGGTGTGTAAGATGACTCTGGTGGTGGGAAGGAAGATTAGTAAGACAAAGGCAGAGCAGAGAACCATGTGGTGGAAGCTGAGACGGGACGAGTGTTGTGCAGCTTTTCGGGAAGAGGTGAGAGAGGCTCTCGGTGGACGGGAGGAGCTTCCAGAAGACTGGACCACTGCAGCCAAGGTGATCAGAGAGGCAGGCAGGAGAGTACTTGGTGTATCTTCTGGCAGGAAAGGAGAGAAGGAGACTTGGTGGTGGAACCTCACAGTACAGGAAATCATACAAGGAACAAGGGTAGCTAAGAAGAAGTGGGACACTGAGAGGACCGAGGAGAGGGGAAAGGAATACATTGAGATGCGACACAGGGCAAAAGTAGAGGTGGCAAAGGCCAAACAAGAGGCATATGATGACATGTATGGCAGGTTGGACACTAAAGAAGGAGAAAAGGATCTATACAGACTGGCCAGACAGAGGGATAGCGATGGGAAGGATGTGCAGCAGGTTAGGGTGATTAAGGCTAGAGATGGAAATATGTTGACTGGTGCCAGTAGTGTGCTAGATAGATGGAAAGAATACTTCGAGGAGTTGATGAATGAGGAAATGAGAGACAAGGGAGAGTAGAAGAGGCAAGTGTGGTGGACCAGGAAGTGGCAATGATTAGTAAGGGGGAAGTTAGAAAGGCATTAAAGAGGATGAAAAATGTAAAGGCAGTTGGTCCTGATGACATTCCTGTGGAGGTATGGAAGCATCTAGGAGAGGTGGCTGTGGAGTTTTTGACCAGCTTGTTCAATAGAATTCTAGTGCGTGAGAAGATGCCTGAGGAATGGAGGAAAAGTGTACTGGTGCCCATTTTTAAGAACAAAGGTGATGTGCAGAGCTGTGGGAACTATAGAGGAATAAATTTGATGAGCCACACAATGAAGTTATGGGAAAGAGTTGTGGAGGCTAGACTCAGGACAGAAGTGAGTATTTGCGAGCAACAGTATGGTTTCATGCCTAGAAAGAGTACCACAGATGCATTATTTGCCTTGAGGATGTGGATGGTAAAGTACAGAGAAGGTCAGAAGGAGCTACATTGTGTCTTTGTAGATCTAGAGAAAGCCTATGACAGAGTACCCAGAGAGGAACTGTGGTACTGCATGCGGAAGTCTGGAGTGGCAGAGAAGTATGTTAGAATAATACAGGACATGTACGAGGGCAACAGAACAGCGGTGAGGTGTGACAGAAGAATTTAAGGTGGACGTGGGACTGCATCAGGGATCAGCTCTGAGCCCCTTCCTTTTTGCAGTGGTGATGGATAGGCTGACAGATGAGGTTAGACTGGAATCCCCGTGGACCATGATGTTTGCAGATGACATTGTGATCTTCAGTGAAAGCAGGGAGCAGCTGGAGGAACAGTTAGAAAGATGGAGGCATGCACTGGAAAGAAGAAGAATGAAGATTAGCCGAAGTAAGTAATTTGTAATATTACAAATTGAAAACAATAAAACGTCAAGTCAAGCTTACTTTTAGGGTCTTGTTTTTTTGTAATGATGCATTCATCACCTTTTTCCACTTTGTCTTCAAATGCAAAACAAAAGTTTAGAATACCAAGGGTCCACTGTCCACATATAAAAAATAATTATTCTTTTGTCAGAATAGCCGTAGGGAGCAATCAATTCAGTACAGTATGTGTTCATCATTTGAGAGCTGTCATGATGCAACTAGTTTATCTCAGAAGTGCCAGTTTGAAAGTAATTGGGTATTTCAATCTCAAAAATATTGCTTTAGCTGTGCGTTGTTGACATATTCTTGGATTCGACATGTCTGCATTACACATGTTCTTAGTGATGACAAATAGCTGTTTCATTAATTTACGACTTTTGGGACATGGCACAATGCAAGGCCAACATGTGCCATTGTCAGTCGTGCTATTTTAAGTTAACCTTGTATTATATCCTGTTGATTAAGACATCATTCCCAGTACGAAGTGTAGACTGTTTTGCAAGTTGTGTGTGCTTCCAGATTTGATACAGATTTCCGTTTGGAATGAGTGTGCGCATGCATGCGTATGTGTGCGTGTGTTTGTTTGTTTCTGGGCTTGTTTCTCTTTCAGTTCAAGGTTTCAGTCTTCTGAACGGCGTCCAGCGTTCCTTCTCTGCTCGTCACTATTGTGTGACTCACGAATTGGGAAAATCCCATCCCACAATTCCCATAACATGCTTGTTTGAAAGAATAAAATTCTAATATCCTTATTTCCTCTCTCACTTTAAACAATAGACACTCTAAACTGTGGGCATACAGTTTTTCTTCCTGTGGACAGCGCTGCCAAACTACATCACTTTATGAATTGAACTAAGTTTTAGTTTCTGGCTCTTCAACACCATTCCTCACATTTGTATATGCAGTATGTTTCGGCTCATTATGTGTGCTACAGTATGATTTAGTTTGACCAATAATGATTTGATTATTAACGCTAACCAGATCTACTGATTTGTATGTACATTTCCCTAGCCTAAAGACCTCAATCATTGCCAAGCTTGGTTAGAGGGAATCATTCAATTTGCTAGTTCTGCTTTCAGTCATGTTAGAAAAGCCTACAGTTTTATGGATATGCCACAAACCTCGAATAATACATAATTTATCAGACCTTTTATGGTCATTCTGAGGCAGACAAAACCTCTCTCCCCTTCCTCCCTGCCCTTAGTTCTATACAAGTGCATAAGCACACAACACTTTACTTTGCAACCTCCGATCTGCCCATGTGATCTCAGCCATTATAAAATAAAATAGGTGTCCTATCTTTGGCTTTTGTACATGCATAGGATGAAACCTCTCTATCTTTCATGGGAAGCGACTGCAATAAACCTTGTGCCTGAGTGTAGCTCATAGTTAACGACAGGGTTAAGAGATTTGTTTGTACACTGTTTACCACAGTGGCTCAAACATCAATTGATAAATTGCACATTATAGATTGAAGGGAAAGTGTACTTTGAATAGGATTTTCCAGATTTTTTTTCATGAAGTAGTTGATGGGTTTATCCATTGTTATCTGTCTATGTTTTTAATCACTCACACTGAGGGAAAATAGAGTACAGTAAAATGTCGCACACTAAATTGTGGCACCTTTGAAGTAACAATGTACAATCTTCACTTTTATGTTATTAATGTGTTACTATATTCACTATGGCGGTATATGAAGACTAAAATAGTTTTTCCCCCATTTGCCAGAGGATATTCATCTGCTCGTCTTTGTTTGTTTCAAATGCATTATCTGTGTCGTCATTGAACAAACTGCATGTTGAAGAGTCATTCTATGCCCTCACTGACTGAATAAAGAAAGTAATGAACGCAGTTGACTCTGTTTGCTTTGGAATTTAACCACTGATAGATGGTTCTAATGATTAGTGTGATATACTAACTTAGAGTATCCATCCATTCATTTCTACCGCTTATCCGAGGTCGAGTCGCGGGGGCAGTAGCTTTAGCAGGGATGCCAAGACTTCCCTCTCCCCAGCCACTTCATCCAGCTCTTCCGGGGGGATCCCGAGGCGTTCCCAGGCCAGCCGGAGGACGTAGTCTCTCCGGCGTGTCCAGGGTCGTCCCCAGGGTCTCCTCCCGGTGGGACGATGCCCGGAACACCTCACCAGGGAGGCGTCCGGGAGGCATCCGAATCAGATTCCCCTTGCCACCTCATCTGCCTCCTCTCGATGTGGAGGAGCAGCGGCTCTACTCTGAGATCCTCCCGGATGACCGAGCTTCTCACCCTATCTCTAAGGGAGAGCCCGGACAGCCTGCGGAGGAAACTCATTTCGGCCGCTTGTATCCGGGGTCTTGTTCTTTCGGTCACGACCCACAGCTCGTGACCATAGGTGAGGGTAGGAACGTAGATCGACCGTGAGAGTATCCGTGTCTTAAATCAGACACATGCACAGATTGGGAGCTGGTGAAGGGACCATAAAAGGGGATTGAGTCTTCAGAATAAATGTAGATTACTTGAACACCAGATGAATATAGCAGCACTCTGAATGACCTGCAGTCTGATAGCGGAAGCAGGTAGTCCAGCCAGAAATATAATGCATTCGTCAAGGTGAGAGAGTACAAGAATAATGCACCTGGCATTAGGAAAGGCTCTGCTGTACAGAGAAAAAGGCAGTAGAGAGTTGTCAGGACATCGCTTGCGGTTTTGTGGTTCTCTTGATGAAAGTGGTACTTTGATGTTGTCACAAGAGATTGAGAAGTCTGCTCAAGAAGAAGTCGACTTTTGATCACGTGAGCGGTTTATTTGTTCGCCCTGTTGGTTGTCGAGGTCGAGAGGATGTGCTAGGCTTCAAACAGAAAGACTAGTAAACCAACTCGTTTGTTATTGTCGGTTCGTTTTTCCTGTATAACCCTAATCAGTTAATAGCTGTGTTGTTATACATTTCCAGTCTCCTTAGATGTGCAAAGGTGAGGGCTAAAAAGCTGACAAGAGTATGGAGAAACGTTGGATGCAGTGGCAAAGACATGGTATGATTACAAAGTGGCTGCCATAAACAACTGTAATTCCTACACAATTCAAACATCTCATCACCACTTAACTGCATGTGAAGACGAGCAGAAATAAAATGGAAACCGTTTCACACAATGAGCTGGAATAGTTGACAGCTTTGCTCACTTTAGCTAAAACAGCACTGATTGTCTAACAGTAGCCACAAGGCTGTGAATAGTGGTTAGCATGGTGGGAATCAGCTTTGTGGTCATCAAAGAATACTACATTTTTTGGCGCTTATTTACGTTTGATAGAATACCATGGCATCAATCGACCGATATCCAACATAAGATGTTTTTATAAATCAGTTATTTACGAGAAATTACCAAAACGTAAACATTTAAAAATGGAACTATATACTGTATGTAACGTGTTTTCTAACGTTGCTAAGTATTGTAGCTTACCTTCAACAAAGTGGTCAGAGTTAGATCAGTTTTGCTGATTCATGAAAGCCATAATCTCCATCTTTTCCTCGACAAATGTTCACTGGTAAACGGTAAAATGAGACTTTGTCCCTCCCACCTGTATTGTTGCAGCTAAACACTGCACAGTAATTGACACTTTTTTTTTTTTTTTTTTACTTTTTTACTTTTTTGGCTATCAAATTATCTATTCAAACACTCACTAAGCATTGGAACAAAACAATCCGTTAACCCCAAACATGGCGGCTGCGGGTGTGTCCAGAGGTGCATGACGTCACTGGTTAACTCAATTAGGAAAGATGGAGATGCATGGTTATAGGCGACAGAAACCATTGTTGATGATCACATGAAGCCTGTTGGTGACTGGGATTCACCCACCCCTAAGGGGTACAAATATCCTATTGTCCTGCATATGGAAAATGATTCCCTTAGGGGAAAAAAAAAATAGGTAGGAGTTGTTAGACAAGTTTGATATAAGGAATGTACAGATCCAAGGAATAATTTGGAAGCAAACATTTGACTTCAGGGGCAAATAATAGGGATGCGAGTGTGGCTTATGCTGTTGAAGAAAGATGGGGACAGTTTTTGAAAGAGCAACATGTGATGGAAGACTTTTCATGTTCTGTAGGGTAGTAAAATGATTATGGATTGGTGGCCAGATATAGATATATGTGTAATAGGAAAAACAGGTGAAGCAAGATGTGGTGAGAAACAAGTCATATAGGTGCACTGCCTTGAATTGCGTTGCATAGATAAATACATTACATAAATTCACTAGAACCTTCCGTAAATACAGACTCAACCATCAAGATCTGAAGCTTACTAACATCTGGTGATAGTTTTCTCTTATGATAAAGCTCCTAATTTACCATGTTATCCTGGGGATTAAGACCTAACTCTGTTTTACATCCGTACCATAGAAGGACAAGAAGAGCGCTGAAAGAGTGCAAATAAGCTGAATCTAATGTAAGAGAATGGAATCTGCCTCCTGCTAATGTCCCAGAAGAGCTACAAGAGTTGGAGAGGCAGGGTCAAGAGATCATAAATGCACATTGAGAGAGAAGAAGCAAATGCAAAACGATCGTACCAATATTTACCGAGAATATCTACCTTGTCCCCCTACTTATTACTTAGCATTTTATTGCCCCCTTAATTGTTTTATAGTAAAACTAAAAACTGTGATCCAGAACTCACTGGCTTCCATATAATAGTTTGTGTGTACATGTGTGTCTGTGTGTGTATTTAAGCTTAGCCTCGCTGCAGGTCATGGGGTTATAATCCCCAAGTCAGACAAGATGGGATCACTCCTGACCCAGTGGACCCAGACACATTCACATGTCTGTGGGACTAACATAGATACATACACACCCACGCCCACTATTGAGATATACATCCTCTCCCTGTCCTCGTCAATAATAGAGATATGCTTGTGTCTGGACATTAATTGTTCCTCTGTCTCCCCCTACATTTCTTCATGTTTCCCCATAGACCCATCGCCAAGAAGCCAAACTCTCTTTTACACACACACACACACACACAGACTGCGTCATGACGTAATCTACAGCAAGGTTCCGTAGTTATGACTGAATGAAGCAATTAGTGGATGACTCATTGTTAGAGATTTGGACCCATTAACACTTAAATCATTCACATCAACTGTCTCGTAATACTCGAGTGTTAATGCGTATGTGTGTGCGATTGAAGCTGCAGCAGTGGTTTCCAGAAGGGGATATAAAAATGTTTTAAAAGTCAGTCACAGCCAAATGCGGCCCCTATATAATTTGGCTGGAGAACAGTAAAAGTTGCAAAACTGGCTGTTTGATGGAAATCCCCTTGGAACCACACACATTAACCGAGAGGGAAAAAAATGCAAGAATGACATCAATCTGACTTATTGAAAGTGCACATCTGCCATCTACGCACTCGAGTTGCCAAAAACAGGTGGCTCATTCCATAGGCATCTGCAAAAATAGTTTAACTAAGCTCAAGTTTTGCTTTAATGCGATGCAACATCACCCTTCTCTGTTAATTAAATTGGCTAATGAAAGTTTACATCCCTTTTTAAAATTCAACATTTTTGTAATGTAACAAAATACCCTGTCATCAAAACATGCCAAAACATTTTCCACATCAATGTGAAAAGTAATCATACTTGAAGTTTAAATACTGGTTCCTTCAGTGGTAGGAAAAAAGCAGCAAAAAGTTTTTGTTTCTGCATCCACCTGCATATCCTTCTTTTTATGGCTTTGTTCTCAATAAACCAATCACATTCAAGTACATGTAGTAGTCAGTGCCCACCTGCAAACTTTGAACATGACTTATTCAATTTACAGGGTAATCTAATTTTATTTTCCTGACATTGACTTCGTTAAAGACCCTGTGAAATGAATTCAGAGATTTCTTTCTAAATACATTATACTGTATATCTTTGAAGATAATTGCTCTGAATATATGACGCTTGAAAAGACTGAGAACTATGTAGTACTGAATTGTGGAGATATAGTGTTAAAACAGTTTTTCGTCGTTTCAGTTTTCTGATTTTAGACTTTTCTTTAGCAAAAATGACGCCCAGTGACGCACTTGTGTGTCCGCCATGAGTCGACCCTCTCCGACTATTTACGAACTTGAGTGCCTTCGTTCTGGGAGTTACTTAATTGCTATTACTATACCTGTTTCTCCCACTGCAGCATGTATTTAGCAAGCTATACCTACACCCCAAAAATGCCACAATTTACAGAACAGCTCGGTGTCATAATTTAAAATTTCCAAGTGAGGAGGTGAGGCTGCAGTGAGCCTGTTGCCCATCCGCCGCCCAAGAGGAGCCACGGAAATCTGTTAGCTTGCAAGCTATTTGGTGGCTAGCGCGTCTCGTCCCAGCATGGAGGGATGTGCAGACACAAAAAAAATGCTAGCCAAAGTACAAGCCATCTTTTAGCGGGGTGTGGTTTCACACTTTCAGCATACACATCCACAGTGTTTGAGAGTAGAGGCAATGGCTTGATTTTTTTAATTTATTATTTTTTTTTTTTCATGATTTTAAAGTCTCATCTTATATATTTGATGATTTTTTTTTTTTTTTAAACATTCAAATTTGGGTGGGTTGTTAACAGTACTCCTCTCTGTGGTTTGTCAAATTCAGAAGACATTTGTACTTTACAGGGACTTTAAATTCAATCTACTGCACAATGTTACAAAAGGAGTATACAACAATATTTTCAAATTCGTGGGCTAGATAAGAGAGTTTTCAAGACGTCATTCATATGGAGAAGCCAGGCTAAATGCTAAAACAAAACGGTGAAATGACGCTATTGATTGCTGAAACATGATTGAACGTTTTGGTTAATAAATGTTTGACACTGAAACATTATACATCACCAAAAATCCACCATACCATTATCTCATGTTGACTGGATCACTTAGGAGCTCTTCTGATGCCACTGAGGCATTAAGGGAAAACTAATGAGGGGTTTCAAATAGTAGTCATTTTTGTCAAAGCTTCAGATGTGAGCGAAATCTGCAGATGATTACAAATGTCACATTTCAGTGAGACGACAATCCAACGCATACATCCAAACCAGCTCCAAGCTGCTTCACTTAAAAGAGGTTGAAAGGTTTGGAATGACCCGGCCAGAGGTCAGACAGGAAATCAATTAAAAATCTTTGGGGTGACCTAAGGAGTGCTGTGCTCTATTGACATTAGTCACAATCTGACAGATCTAGAGCGCTTGCAAGTAAGAGTGTTCACATATTTTCGACTAAAGATGTTACCTGCCGATAAACTCCCATTACCTGATTAGTTTAAGACGGTGCACACCATAGTGCAACTACAGAATTAATTTCAAAATGTTTTTTAGTTTCTTCATCTGAATAGTCACTCAAATTATAAAAGGTCTTTCCCTGGGCCATATACCACCCCTCCACAAAGTTTTGTGGGAACCGGTTAAGTTAGTTTAAGGTTATCTTGCTAACACTCATACACAGACATGACAATAACAACAAAACCACACGATTCATGATTTGTTGGAGCTATTAATATATGTAATACCATGATAACTGTTAAGTTTAAGAAAATGTTGTCTCAAAATGAACTAAAACTGTTGTTTAGCATTAGGTTTTGAGAGAGTCAAGTGTCATGTCATTTTAAACTTATACATTAATATCATGTCAAAGACGTTATATCCAGAAAATAATTTGGCAAGGAATGTATGGCATGAAATGGTTAGCATTAGGGAAGTCAGGGGTTGGGTTGGAGACTGTCTGAAAAGAAGAGTTATATTGTGTTATTACTGAGGAATGTTAATATGATTAGGGGATGACTCTGACTTCGCTGTTTGGCACTGGTGCCTCACTGGTCTGACTGCTGAGCACTCACTAAGTAGAATGAAAGGTTGAAAACATTCATCTGACATATCAGACTATCCAGTAGTTTTGCATTGCACGCCAAAGAGTATGTCAGCAGCCATACATGCATTTCTGCCAGCCGGTTAGAATGAGTCAACATGTCATGAGTTATCACTTTTAAACATTTATGACTCCTTCTAATTAAGCTTCATAAAGTTTGGGTCAAAGCTGCTCTGTGGTTGAGTGACCCATGACTACTTCACTGATTGTTGGGCCTTAATCCCAGCTACAGCAGACATGCATCATTTCTTGACACAATAAAGCGAAGAAGCATTCTTTCCAGGATTGAATTAGTCCGAATGTGATCTTTGATAATCAGGACTCACATTTGGTGTACATCATCCAAAAAATAATAGTCTTGCTTCTCCATTACAACTTTAAAGCCTCTGTAAAGTGACAATAATTGTTTCTAAATTTGACACACCAGTGAACTGTTGTTAACAACGCTGCCGAATGTGATTTAAAAAAAAAAAACACCAAGCATGTAAAATGAGGCTTCAGAATGTGAAAAAACAATTTGTTGTCTCCAGTCTCAAATGCTGTGGGTGTGTCCGCTGAATGCGTGAAACCATGCCTACTGAAAAATGGATGCTACTTGGTCAAAATATATCTGCTCAAAGCCTCCGGTAGTTGTAATTTATCCCACCGGGTTGTCTTGGGGCTTCTTCACGGCGTGAAAGCAAGGCGCTATAAAGCGACTACGCCAATGCGACGACTTAGTCCAAGTCTGACTTTTCCCCCCCCCCCCCTTCTCGCTTTTCCGCCCTTCTCCCCATGAAGTGCCCTCACTCACTGTTGGAAAGGAGGCCCTCTAAAGCAGCAACCGCAATTTGAAGCCCCAGCACACACGCTAGCTGTCACAGACTTTTTCGGCTTCAGTTGTGGCGGTTTCATGAATATCCGTGCCGCTCCTCGGGTTAGGCTTAAGGATGTCTCCTTCCGCGGAGACCTCGGTGGAGAGTTATCGCTACAATGGCTACAACTACGTACATGCGCAGTAAATCCAAATGGTGTCTGGCATAAAATCATGAAATATATATATATATTTGTAAAGTAAATGTGGCGTGGCAGCATTGTAGCTCAGAATATATTAAGTAGTGTTATTAGTAGTGATTCGTTGTGATTCGAATCTGAAAAATCTGATTTGGCATTTCTTTTTCGGCAGACTCGAATGCCAATTTGAGTCCCCACCCATTCGTGCATAGCTCTATTATCTAGATAGAGTACATATTCTCTCATAACATTCATGCCCCCCTGTAATTGTTCCAAGGTCTACTGTTACGGTACAGCCCCAATTCCAATGAAGTTGGGACGTTGTGTTAAAGTTAATGATTATTTGCTAAAAACAATAAATTTGATCAGTTTGAACATTAAATATCTTGTCTTTGTAGTGTATTCAATTAAATATAGGTTGAACATGATTTGCAAATCATTGTATTCTGTTTTTATTTATGATTAACACAATGTCCCGACTTCATTGGAATTGGAGTTGTAAGTATTTCATTATAAGGCATTAATAATGTTGGCTAAAGAAAACTAATTTCTTGCTTATTAGAGACATCAGGGGTCTCATGTCAACTTTCAATGAGAACATTTGTTTCCCACTGTGAACCCAGTGAAGATGTCACAATCGTGACGGAGAATTCAAGCCAAGTCCCTCTCACCTTCTCTTTCACACTCATGCCCGGCCCTCCTCTTTCCCTCTCTCTCACTTTCATACTATGTCCGCCCATCTGTGGGTTCAGATGAACTGAAATCTCACGTGGATTTTCATTGGCTGAGGGCCACACTAAGAGGGGAGCTAATTGGCCAGCTGGGGCCCAGCCGGTGGCGTAGCAGGGCATTGGCCAAGAGACTGGTCAAGTGTCATGACACCGGTCAGGCTGTTCGGCTACACCAAGCATTTGCCAGTAGATTTTTGGGGAAGTTAAATTGTAATAGATAACTATGTCTTTATATGAATGTGATCTGTTATTCAAGTGTCAATTTTTTATTTTTTTTATTTTTTATAAATAATAGTGACATAATCTCACCGGTGTTCCCACCCGCAAGTCTAACTACTACGTTTGCATTCATCCTATCCGTTCCATTAGCTAAAGATAACTTCTATCTCCCTTGTAAGCATCTGTTATTTAATATTTCTCTCCCTCCAGGCTTTTTTCTACTTTGGCTTTTCCCTCAGTTGCTATCTCCTTGAAGACTTGGCAATCCTTACATTGGCACATTTTCTCAATTATAGTGGAGCCTTGACACGAGTCCATCCATCCAGATAGCCATTACCCATACACTTATACTTATTATGTATGGAGTTTGGAGCGTTCCCAGCTAACCCCAAACACACCACTTTATTGCAGGGATGGCACATGGAGGAAATTGGAGCACCAGTATGTGCCAAAAAACAGGGAGAACAAGCAAACTCTGAGGTGAATGCCCCTAACTGACTTTCTGCTGGTGACTGTACCACTATGCAGTTTGCTTGACATAGCTGCACGTTACGAAAGCCCACTAGTAACCAACTACCATACAGCATGTTTGTTGATGACAATTGCAGCTATTTAAGCGAAGCAAGAGTCGTTTATCTCGCCATTTTTAATTGTTTGACTAGGTTGTGAGTAGGTTAATTCGTTGGCAGGATTACAAAGTTGTCTATGGATCAAGAACTTTGAAATTATTATCAGGATAAAGGTGCGGCTTGAGAAATGCGTTGCTGTTTTAGTCACTATGGCTTAAGTGGTGGCTCCATAAACCACCCTATCTATCTATCCCTTCATATCCCTTAAATGTTCATCTCGGTGGATGTCTGCAGTCTACTGAGTGCTATTCTAGTTTTGCAATGTTTTTATTTTCTCTCTTGGGTGGTAAGTCTCCATAGTCAATCTTTTCTTCTCATTTTTTTTTCTTTCTCACTCTGTAATATCTGTGCACCTTTACCATTTCATTAAGTAGCAGAGTGAGTTAATCTAGAGGAAATGAGAGGTGGAGGTTAGTCACCATGGATTAGTCTGGTCCCAGACTTCAAGCACTCCTTTCCCACTCTGGAGATAATCATAGCCAGGTTAGCCAGGAAATTAAGTGACTGACTTTCATAGACTTTCTAATCCCCATCATGCTCTCTTCTTACATTTCTGGTCCATTCCCACAACACTTTTTTTGTCTGTTCTTCTCACCCCCCCCCCCCCCCCCCCCCCCCCCCCTTTCATCTAACCTGGACTGGAGCTAAATGTAGTGCTGCAGGAGAATTATAAATGATAGATCATAATTTCTCTTACCTTTCAGCCAACAGGCAAATTGACAATTGTCAACTGATTTGGTCTCAAGAATATTAGTGTTTTGTCAGGTACAAGGTCAGATTAAAAATAAAATCATGCCATAGTCATACATATTTTCAGATACTTTTGAACATAAAAATATCTGCAACCTAATTGTCCCAGAATGATAAGATAGGAATAAAATAGTTGTTTGCACCAGTGTTCTTCTTTCTATTTAACAACGCATATAACTTGACCTTTGGCTTTCTGGCATTTGGCCGTTTGTATATTTAGATGGGTCTGGGCATGGACGCCATTCACATACCAAACAAAAACCTCACTGTAGTTGAGTTTCTGCCCTCTTAAAAGGCATGTCATCCAGCACAAAAGGAAATGTTGCACCCATTCTCCACACGTATTGTCCGTTGTGATGTGCCCAGTGTGTCCTTAGCCTTTCACATTCGCATGGGGGTGTATGCACCCATTCAAACTTTGCCTAAATAGTAGTGTTTTATCACCTTTAAATCATTTGACACTACGTGAGATTAAAACATATATTTGTTAACAGACTTGAGACAGTCAATATGACTGACAGCAAAAGTATTTAGCTTAAAGGCTTTCAGCAGCCTACTGTATAGGGAGCAATACTGTACAATAGCATATGCCCTTTGTCTAATGCAATAAATGCCTGTGTTCTTCGGGGTTGTGGGGTAGGGTGGGGTGAGAAGTGGACGTAAAGCAAGAATAAGCCATCCATCCATTTTCTGTACTGCTTAACCTCACAAGGGTCGCGGGCGTGCTGGAGCCTATCCAAACTATCTTCGGGCGAGAGGCCGAACAGGTCGCCAGCCAATCGCAGGGCACATATAAACGAACAACCATTCACACTCACATTCACACCTACGGGCAATATAGAGTCTTCAATCAACCTACCATGCATGTTTTGGGGATGTGGGAGGAAACTGGAGTACCCGGAGAAAACCCACGCAGGAACGGGGAGAACATGCAAACGCCTCACAAGAATCATATCAACTAGAAATCTTAATATTTACTGCCACACAAGAATAATAACTATACATCTTAATATTTACTGTATCTGAAGCTCATTTAGTTCTGGGTGGATTAGGGACTCGCCTCAAATATACAATATATTGCCTTTTTCCTTGTAGAAGATTGGATTGACCAGCCTATCTGCAGTCCTTCAAAGGACAAATAGTATAGAAAATATATCGAACATGTACCTGAACACCACCCCAAACAAAAGGTCAGGACTATCAAGAAAACAAAGTGCGTGTGTGTGTGTGTGTGTAGTGAGGATAAGCGGTAAAGAAAATGGATGGATGGATATATATCCATCCCTCCATTCTCTGAGTCGCTTATCCTCACAAGGGTCGCGGGAGTGCTGGAGCGTATCCCAGCTATCATCGGGCAGGAGGCGGGGGACACCCTGAACTGGTTGGCAGCCAATCGCAGGGCACACATAAACGAACAACCATTCGCACTCACAGTCACACGTACGGGCAATTTAGAGTTTTCAATTAAACCACCATGCATGTTTTTGGGATGTGGGAGGAAACCTGGAGAAACCCCACGCAGGCATGGGGAGAACATACATATGTAACATACAAACTCCACATACATATATATGCAAGGAAGAAATGGACACTATTACACCACCGGGCTGTAGTCTAGAGGAGGGGGAAGTGTTGCTTCCATCGTATTATATCGCCATCTATCCTGTCAAGGTAGACACCTGCTCCCCTTCTCTGCATGCAAAAAAGAAAAAACACACATTCAGTTTTGTATTGGGGTCCTCTCCATTGCCATGCATTCTTCTCTGTCAATTTCCTTGTGACTGAAAGGTGGTGGTTGCATGTTCTTATATATGTGCTTATACTCTAATCCTTCCTGCCTGTGTGATAGCAAAAATAAAATGATTCCTAGAATCCCCAAATAAAAATCCAGTAGTTTTCTACCTTAGGAGCTGACAGTACTTTCCAGGCTAAGACTCCCATTTCTGCTGCCTCAGCCCTCTCTTCCGTCATTCCTATATCTCTTAATTGTGCGCCCTTAAACTTCTACCTCTCCCATACTTCCCACTTTACTCCGTTCCCCCAGTCTTGCGTGGAATTCACCTCTCTTTGTTCCCCCTAATCCTCAAAGGGGAACTTTTTGAAGTTGGAAAGTTTAGGGTGAGACAGACAGACACATTCACCAGTTCCCATTGCTAAGTGGGAGGTAGAGGAACAGGGATATACTATCTGGGTGGTAGGGGGGGAGCTTAGAGAAAAGTAAATTATCTTTCTTCACTTTTAACTGCACCTCTTCTGCTGATCCCTCTCTCTGTAGCCCTATATATTCCAACATCACCTCTGACTCGCTTTCTTTTTCTCCGCTTATCAACTACCCACCTTGCGTTTTCAAGGACAAGCACAGCTGTTGAGAACACTGGTTTGGAAAAATCTGTCGGTGTGAGCTTGATACTCATGTGTTAGTATACAGATATACAGTTCGTATCACTGCGTGTGTATTAGCTATGGTGTGTTGTGCTCATTTTTCAACAGGATTTGCCGCAGAGACTAATCCTATCTCCTGTGCTATCACCTTACCTTCCTTCTTACTACCATTTATTTTTCCCCCCACTGCACTTGCTTGCTGCACACTTTTGTCATTCTTTACTTGAACCAATATTTCTGGAATATTTATTTCCTAAATACTGTGGAGTCAACACTTAACATTTTTTATTTTGGATTGGTGCAACGCAATACTAGCCCCTATTTCATTGTCTCAGAATGTGTATGCCTTTTTAAAAATCATTTTCACATCATCCATACATTACAAGCACTTTGATCTACTAGACAGGCACCTAATCATTGCCATAGTAGGTCAAAGGTTCTTACTGCTACCTCTTACCGACTACAATGCAACCTTTTATAAATGAAAACAGTTAATTCATGATTTTTCACACTGGGCCAGGTAGTTTTGAATATATCTATATTTTGTTTAAAAAAAAAAATTACTTAACAACAGCATTTTGTTTACTTGGGTAATCTTTAGCTAATATTTACATGATCTTAAGCATTAAAATGAGGAAACGTATATAAGAATTTGAGAAGGGGGCCAAGAATCAGCAAAAGACATGTTTGGTGACACTGGCGTTTTACTGGTTTGCGTGCGAGTCCATTTATTAAAGTATTATAACCTTCTTTAAAATGTATTCTTTTGAAATGTTTAACTTTTTTCCACTGAATGCAATTTATTTTTAAACAAAAAGGGGGGGAAAACTATTTCTTTCTTCAATAATTTCAGTAGTGGCACGGTGGAGGACTGGTTAGCACATCTGCCTCACAGTTCTGAGCACCTCGGTTCAAATCCGGCCTCACCTGTGTGGAGTTTGCATGTTCTCCCCGGGTGCTCCGGTTTCCTGCTACATCCCAAAACCTATCATCTTTTGTTAGTTTTTGTTTAGTTTTCACATGTGGTGGCCATTTTTGATGGTAATGTAACATCCCCACAAATAGTCAATATTTTCTTGAAACTTAGATTACATTTAGAAGCCAAGGTCATTTAATAACAGTCCAGTCTTTAGCTCTAGATTTACTGTGTAAAGTCTGCCACCTACTTCAAAGGTTAGAAATTATATTTTTTATATTTTTTGGGGCAGTTTTACATACAAACACACACATTATATTGGCTAGTCTTATGTATTTGGTTCCTCTGTTAAATTTGTTTAATAAAGCGACGCTATTGATACGCTTTGCATTAAGTCGTATTAATGGTATTCACCTAAGACTCTCCAGGTTGCATGCGTTCGGGTGGAATTGACCTTCTGTAGTCTTAATTGTACCACAAGTTAAACTGCTGTGACATTTAACTGTGCTCCAGTTTGAACTAATGGCCATCTACTCAAGAGCGTCACTGACATTTCCGTGAGAAGACAAAAACATGCCTGGTGTGCGTTGTTAACAATGAGAACAAAAATCCAAAAAGTCTATTCATATGAGATGTTCATCATATTGCTCTGCCTCTGCTACGTTTGTCTGAGAGGCAGATTTTTGTTGTGCACCATCCTCACTCTCTTTGGACTGCCACACCCCGCCATCTCTCTAAGTGAGATTTTACAGTCCAATAGTGCAAAGTGACCTTAATGGTGTATGTCTGCCTCGATTTCATGGGCTTGTTGATCAATAGCAGTGACTCAGCAATCACTTTGCCAGGTGCTGAGACTTCTGGTTTCAAAACTTCACCCAACAGCCCACAGCCTTAACTTTGCCGTGTAAACATGCACAGAAACACCACCCACGCCAACACTTTCTAAGGTGTTCTCAGTACTGCAGATCACAACGCTAAAAGCAATGCGACAACATTCGTTCCACTCTATAGTGAAGAAAACAAAACATTTGAAAATAAATGTCTAATCTGTATATCATTGTGTAGCATGGAGTCTTTATGAACAAACTATTAGAAATCTTTACTCAGTGGACTAACTACATTATATCTAATGTGATGGCACAGAACCGCATTGTACTGAGAGGTATTTCTAATGAAAACAAAACATTAGAAAGTCTTCTCAGTATGACACAGCATCAATCAAAGCTGAGCATTCATGCCATTCAAAACAGATACTGTGTACAGTAACATAAACAACAATGCAGCGTGCCTGGTGCGGTACATTGTCATCACGGACAGTGGTTCTCAAACATTTTACACCAAGTACCACCTCAAAGAATACTTGGCTCTCCAAGTACCACCATAATGACTACTAAATAAAATACAGTAGCATCGTAAGCTCAAGTGCATAATCCAAAACAAGGCACAGCTTTTATTCCTAAAAAGTATATTTAATGTTGTTGTAATTCACTGTAAAATTATGCAGTTTGAACATTAATACTGCATTTAAATAAAAGGGGGAAAAACTTTACCTTAACTATTTGATTAAAAGCTATTGCACATAAGTTAATTACAAATGTACCTAAAAAAAAAAAAAACGTTTGAAGACCACCAACGCTAAAGATGAAATGTAAATATTGTACTTAAAAGTTAAATACAACTGAACTGTACTTAACTTAAATGTATTGTACTGGTTTTAAAAGTTAAATCACTGTAACGTTACACCGTTTCATTTATTTTAGTGATTCTTTCACATAACAATAGAGGGAGACAGAGTAAAACTTGTGGTATGCTTACCACACTTTGATAATTATTGATGTAGGACCATGCATTTGTAGTTAACCAAGGAATCGTAGGGATATTTTTTTTTTTTTTGCATTACTAGGGACTAGTTTTATTTTTTCACGATATAATTTCTTGAGATAGGTGTAACGATGGTACACAGTACTGTATCAGACTTTATTAAAGTACGTATTTCGAGGGATAACGCTTAAGTAACAAACCATTGGATCACAACTAATTGCGTGCAATCAGGAGTAACATAGAGATAATAATAGCTTTAAACTAAATACATTGGTTGGGTTTTACATAATTTTAACTTGGTTCATTAGATATATGCACACCCATTCTTACATACTGACTGACAGTCTTGTGCCACAACTATGGTACAGTTTGAATGTTGGTTTGTCCATGACACAGCTAAGAAGTCTGGTGAGGATTGTGGGGAAATTGAGTGACATTTAGGGACGGTAAAGTGAGGGAAAGTAGATTATGAAATCTTCCACATAGTGCACAGGATTATTACATGGGTATATTTTTACCCAATTCAATATATTTGTACGTATGAGTAAAATCATCTGGCTTTAGCATGTCGGCTTGAGTAAAGTCCTGTGTCATCAGGTATTGGCTGTAACACACACACACATCTTCACAAACACATGGGCGTTTGAAAAATCAGTTTTAATTGAGTCAGCCTAAACTGCTGCCTTTGCAGAACAACATGTCAGATGCGGATTAGAACCGGCCTCTTCTTACTCATCAATGAGTTGGGGATCGGAGTATTCCAGTTCAAATCAACAGTGAGATGGAGAGAAGGACTATGGGAGTGCAATGAAAACAGTGTGATGCTGAGATATAGGTAGGTACTATAAAGGGCCTTTCGTGTCCTCATCAGAATAACAAAGTCATCATGAAAATGTAGCTAAATATTGAAACTGAGGTTTTGTTATAAGGGGCCATACAGTACATTTGCATTCGCACAAGGATAAGTCTCTTAAAATGTGTTTCCTTCATTTTATTGACTGTGTACTTTTTTGTAGGCTTTACACGATCAGGATTTTTGGGGGCGATCAGCGATCCGATCACAAGATGGAACAATGTGTCTATTTAAATGACTTGTTCATTTACTGTATATAGTTGTGGACTGAGTATCTTCAAAAATATTCTCTAGTCAGGTCATGTATTCTAATCAGTCAGGTGAAACCAACATTACGTGACAGAAATAATGGGTGCTAATCTACTGTAATTAATTTGCTTGATTGTAATTAAATTACTTCACACACACCGAAACAGAGCATGATTCAACGTAACGCCGGCATGTTTACGTACAACTGTTAGTGCTAGCACTAGCTTGCTAGGCTTCATAACGTTTTGTTGGCTGCTTGCGAACCGTATCGTATTAAAAGTATGTGAACATACTGTACCTCAAGCAATCCTTCAACGAATGTCTTCTCCCGAGCACCTGTGATCACCACCACCACCACACGTTTTCCCCCATTTTTGTGTTGTTTGACCAACACAATGCACACGCGATCCATTGTTGTTGTTGTGGCCGTGGTAACGAGTGTATTCGGTCGCGTTTGATTTGAGAAAGCCCAATGATCGTAAATGACGTTAAAAGGCTAAATATAAACTAACTTTTGGATTCAAATATGCTGTATACGACAGCGACGCGGAGTAAATATCTTTTGCGGACATCATTGATCGGATTAGCAAATTATGACATTAAAGCCGATCTGCATAAAATTCTAATTATCGGCCGATGCCGATCAGTTCGGTGTAAAGTCTACTTTTTGGGATGTCCCATAAACTGCTCTGCTAACCACACTGTGTAATTAGAGGTAAAATGATACGTTTGTTTGTTTGTTTGTTTTATTGTCCACAACTATTTGACAAAGCAAGTAATTTTGATCTTGAATATTCTAATTTCATAATCATATTGATCACTTTGCAGTGCACGTGTCCCTGAAATTGCTGTTCACCCTGTCATTATGGGGTCACTGCCCCTTTAAGAACCCCTCTGTTCTTCAGTGACATTGAAGTCTTTCGTCAGGGCAGGGAGGATAAAAAAAAAAAAAAAAAAAAAGTGGCTTTTTCTGTTTGCATTTACATTGTCTTCTAACAGTTAATTTATGAAAAGAAAAAGTGTGACAGCTTGACCAACATGCATTTCCAACAGCATACCATGTAGTTAATACAATGAATATGAAGTTCAATGGGAAAACTCAACTTTTTTCGGTGAAATGCCGAAGTCTTAAAGGCACCTCATAATGATATTGACTCTGGGTTTAAAATAGGGATTGTTGTGTATGTTGTTTATTGTTTATGGTTACACTGACTGCAAAAGGGTGGGAAGGTTATACAACACACTGGGGACTGATTTGTAGTCAGAAGAGAAGCCACAAATAAAATAGATGATAGTCACTATGTGGATAAATGGCGAGGCTGTACATTCAGGGATAAGAGCAAATGTGTGCCTAAGGAGAACTGTACATAATGGTGCACACGAGGAATATATAGATCCTAATTAAGAGTGTACGTGGTGGGATGGGTGTTTTGTAGCACTCACAGGACCACGCACGGTATTTCACTTAAGTAGTGCAGGATTGGCGTGTGAGAGAGAAGAGGGCAGAAGTGTTCTAATTGAGATGCTCTATGTCAGTCTAGAAATTCGACGTGAAGACTCTGTTGAAAGAAGAGAAATGAACCTTTCTTCATGACTCCTTCCATGCTTACTGTTCTGAGAAATGTCACCAGACCATTTAGCCTACCAGTGCTACACTCTGGCCTCAGCCTTGTGTGATGAGAGAGAGGGAGAGAGGGGTGGGGGGGGTAGAAACGGTGTGTATACGTTGGCCCAATACACGCTCGCCTGTCATATTGTTTGCCCTGCACTGCACTCCTGTCTCTATGGTAAATGCTCTGTCTGCTACCAACTAACATCCTTTTTTCCCCTCTGACACAGACACATTTCACACAATAGCAGCACATTCTATAAGGACAAAGTATTGGGAAAACTGTAGAGTTTTTTTTGGGGCCCATACGAATATCGGGGGCTAAAAAAGATGATATCCAATATGCAGTAATCCCTCATTTATCACGAGGGTTACGTTCCAGACTGCCCCCGCCATAGACGTAATCTGTGAAGTAGCGAGTAAATATTTCATTAGTTATATATCTTTTTAAGCTTCATGTATATAATACCATACTACAGTATATGCATGTAAGGTGCAGATTTGTTTGTGCAAATTATGACTTTTTATAACCATATTTGAGACCTCAACACGAAAAATCGTATCTTTCATCAGTTTTGGTTAAGTTCTCTGAAGACACCTATGGTACAGATACGACGAAGCCCAACAATATTCATAATCTTCCAAAAATCTGAGTTAAAATGAATGATGGGTAATATTTGAGTCCATGTCCAAATACATGTCCAAGTACCCTTTCCCAATCCAGGCATATTCAATGCTCAAAATCAGGCTGCAATACTTCTTGGGTACTGATTATGCTCAGGGTTACTAGTTTGATATAAACGTCTGAAATAAGAATTTTGCTTGGGACGCTGATTGTGTTAATGAGTTCTCACAATAATCATCATCAATGACTTAAAAAGGTAGTTAACAGATGAATATCAATATGCGACACTTTATTTCTATACATCGCTGCAGGTTTTTGTGTGTTGAAATGATCATTTTGACAACATTCATAGGAAATCACATCCCGTCACTGGTGAGCTATTTTTAGAACAAGCCAGCTAGAACCATGTTGGTGACCCCTGTTCCTAAATTGTTGATTAAAATTGTTCTACTTTTACTTTCTACGTTACATGGATCCTTTTAGAATGGTGCAAAATGTTTTTTACTCAAAATTGTTCAACATGAGCAGAGATGTGAATCATTGTAATAATGGTAAAACCTAAGAAACGTTTTATATTTTTCAATAATATCTCTAATAACACAACATATTTCAGTTGTTTCCCTCTTTCTTGTGTGATCCCAGCCAGAAAATACAAATTTCCGCATATACAAATTCACTTTAATTCCAAATTTGTCCAGGGTATGAATAATTCATAGGGTAGTAGCGTATCATAAATAATTGGAAGACTCCTAGTGGGATTCATTGAGGTTGTCTACAACCCTGCATTTGTGCTTCACGGGGTCACGCTGAGGTCTGATTATGGGTAAAAGGATTGTCTATGTATAAAAACCTGTGGACTTGGTTTTAATAGTATCTGGCAAATTGAAGAGCACGTTCCAAAACGTGTTGTTTGACCTGCCCAGGCTATCTCAACTTATGTGGATGTTTAACCTTTCCCTGGCGATCATGGCTGCTATGTTCCTTGAAGTAGGTTGACCTCTATTACGTCACGTCTGTGACATCATTACTTTTGGTAATATTTAATGGGATTATAAAATCCGCATCTGTTGGCTCTCTACATCCTTCACCAACTGTAGATTCATTACATGCTGGTGTGTTTTTTGTTTACTTGGCCTTTCCTTTGGCATTAAACAACCATCTGTGCTTCGGTACCAACACTTTTTTCATACAATTTATCTCTGACTGTAAAGCAGCACAAAACAAGAACGTGAAGGTGGGAGAAATACCCCCCCCACACACACACACACACACACACACCTCCTGCTGTTGATTGCCTTGACTAGTGGTGTTTGTTGCATTTCATAGACCCAGACTTTGGTTCGAACAATGGATTTATGTTTTTCAGCATGAATACAAAATGGGTAGCTCATAGACCACTAGGAAGATGTATTTTCTGTGTGTAGGGGATTATAGTCATTGATCATGTCAGTCATTGATTGGAAAACACACTATTTCTTCCTGGTATTGAACCTTTTACATCTTAATGGTAAATGTGCGCAACCTACATTTTGTGCAAGTATCTTCTCAAGTGATCTTAATAGGAGAGTTGTACTAGTTTATATATAAGGTAAATATCGAAATGAAAAGCATTTTCCAACCTTCATACTCCCTAGCAAATTGAAGCCTTTTCAACCATTAGCCTCAATAATAAATACTTTTCTTAAAGACCCTGTAAAGTAAATTCTGAGATGTGTTTCTAAATGCATTATACATGTTTGAGGGTAAAAACGTGTAAAGACTAACAACTTTGTAATACTCAGTTGTGGACGTATAACCTTAAACAGTTTTTTACTGTTTCAGTGTTCCTGACTTTTTGGGCGTAGCTAAAACAGCGGCAAGTATCCGCCCTCCACCTATTATATAAGAACTTGAGTGTCTGCGTTAGCATCAGCGGTTATCCATCGCAATTGTGCCGTTAGCTAGCTAGCTATGCCTAACGTCTTCCTTTCGGATAGTTCGGTGGAGGGGCCGCTTTAGAGTGCCACGTTGTCAGCTGTAGAGTGTGCACACGTCACGCAGAAAAAGATGGAAGAGCGAGGAGGGGGGAACTTTTTTTTTTTTTTTTTTTTTGTCTGACTTGACAGCAAGCGTTTAGACTGTGGCATGCGGACCGAGACTTAGGGCTGGAATGGCTGCTTTAGAGCGACTTATAGTCCAGCCATCGAATGCTTTATGCTGATATAGTTCTGTGGCTCAAACATGTATTTAGGCATTAAAAAGATGCTAGACAAATTAGCTTCCATTTTTCAGGTTGTATTAGTCATGTTTGATTAACATTTGACAGTTGAGTGGGCTGTGGTTTCAACACATTCATTAGACACACCCATAATGTTCGAGAGTAGAGAAAATGGGTTGTTTTTGTCACAATTTTGTAGCATTATTCTACATATTTGGCAATTTTTCTGATTTGGAAGGGTTGTTAACAACACTCTCTGTGGTAAATCAAATTTAGCCGTCATATTTTCTTTTTACAGGGACTTTAAGAATACACCCATGTTTAGTCCCAATCGCTTGAGGGCTGAGATTTTTTTTAGCCTCTGCCACGTCTTCCTTGTGGATGGTGGGTCACCGTTATCCCTCCAGCGTTTGCAAATGCGAGTAAGTTAGTTTTATTACTTTCAGCAATATTCTTAATTGCTTGCTTCAGAGGCCAACAATTCAAGCCTTCTGAAAAAGATTTGTTTGCCTGCTGGCATCATTTAAGAATGAGACACTATAACTCAGTAGATTGGTTAATGTTTAATAACTTGGAGTAAAATGAGACAAATTCACAAAGGTAATTAAAGGTAATTACTGCACTACTTATCTACTCAGGTCTGACCTGTTTACGTGATGAAATCCAGATCATGTCTTCTAAAACCAATGAATTTGATACAAGTGAGAGATCTCCAAGGAAACATTGTCAATGTTTCTGTGGGATATCTCGACATGCAAAGTACAGACTATTAGCTGCTTTAACTTTTTTACGACCACTCGATCAAGCCTTTGCTCTCCCGTCTCCAACACCTGACTGTCTGTCGTATGAGTTGTCTCGACATTTTTCTCCTTCTCCTGTGCATTCGTTATCATCACCCCTTAATCATCACCCTCACCTTTCTGTTGGATGTTGTAGTCACCCAACCGTTCCCATTTTCTCACCCCTTGAGCTATCTTGTTTAAATCATATTGTTAATGTTCCCATCACCTCGCCACACTGTCAGGCCCATCTTCACCCCATTCTTTCCCTCCTTTTATAATCCACCTCTCATGTCTTTCCTCCCACCGCCTCCTCGCTCAGTGGCTTCATTATATCCCTTCAATGTATTTCAACTGCTCTGGCTCATTTACTTCTCATTCATGCAATCTCTCTTTTCTCCTTTCTTCTCCAACTAATACCCTTTCATTCATTCACTCCACATATCAGTTCCCCGCTAATATCCCATGTCTGTCTACCTGAGATATTAGAGCTATAAAGACAGGTGTTCAAAAGAAAGGGGGGCCAGCAAATGTGCTTTATATCCCTCCTGGCATCATTCCCTTGAATACAGAGTGGAGAGGATGTGTGTGATATCCCGCGCTCAGAACCTTTTCATGTTGAGAATATTACCATGAGTCGAAGGGAGAAGAACCTAGTTTTCTGTAAAACCTTCAATCCTTTGTCTTCCTCCTCGCTTAGGACACGTGCAAGCACTTCACCGATCCCTTTGTTGTGTGCTCTTGGATTTGATGGTAATATTATTCTTTATTCCAATGTGTGTAAACAAGCTACACACTCACATATTGGTTTTGTGTGCTGGCAAAAAGGATGTGTACTTTTGAGAAAGGTATTGTTAGACTGCAGTCCCATCACCTTATACGTATCACATCTCGCACCTTGGAGTATGTTAAAATGAGTCGTATTTACACTATTCCGTATGTTGTACTCTACTGAGAGTACGTTATAGGTTTTGTGATATCTCGGGTTTAGTTGGAGTCTTTCAGGAGTACTGCAAAAGCTTGGCTATCCCTACTGAGGAGACCAGGATAATCCCACATTCTGTGTGTTGGTCTAGCAAAAAGGAATAACTTGAGGAAGATTTTATTTTCCCATGTAGTTGGAGATGAAACATGGCTTTAATCATGCGTGAGTTTGAGTAAAACATATTCATATTTTTAAAGTAACCTCATCTAGTAATGAGACCCTTTCCACTTTCTCTGTAGGCTCAAACTCTAAACCTCTAATAACTAGCCTTTGTCAATTCTAAATTACATCCTTATCAGTCAGACACATGCACACACAGAAATATACAAGCTAATTCATGAGTATTGCATACCTTTATATGCACATTTTTGCTATTTACAGGTTGTTGGTTTTTTGTTTTATTTTGGCAATACAATATGTGTATTTTGCCATTGAAACTGTCAGCCTTGTGTGTGGAGCTGCTGCAGCATGACTCTTGAGTAAGTGCATCGAAAGAGCAGCACGATACAGCCAGACTGTGTAATACTTTTATTTAACCAGAAGAGTCAGAGTTAGGAAGCAACAGGATCAGACATACTGACATACCAAATCACTCTAAACCTGTCTCAAAGATAAGCCCTGGGTTGGTAGAACACAAGAGAAGGCAGGCAACCGACACGGGGGGTGGGAGGGAATTAATGTTTTTTTTTTTTTTTTTTTTTTTTTGGGGTTGTTTCTGAATAGGCTCAAATTCAATGGTCGACAGAAACTGGCACACACACAGACAAATGCTCAACTTTTGCTGCTTTGTCTGTTGCAGATTCCAGGCAGAGGGAAAGATCATCGAATGGCGCCACAATATGAAGAGGTGGAGCGTCAGTATGCCTCCCTACCAAGGTATTTCTCTTCTTTTCTTTCCTTTTTGTTTCTTATTTTCCCCCAAATACCCACTACTCGGATATCTTCTCTTGGTCCACTCAGCCACGGGTTGACAAAGGTTAAAAAAGTACCCGTGACTCCTCAAGCTCCACCCCCACTTTGCTCTATATGCAATCAGTGCAGTCTTTGTCCTCGATTTTCGTTAGATCTTAGTTATCTGTTGTTTACCCTTAGGTTTTTTTGGCATTCCACATGACATTCTATTCAACTAATCATGTGCTCAGCTAGACCCACTTGGCTACCCCCAAATCTTAATACTTCTGCACCAAGACATTTTTGACAATGTGATGCTTCAGACTTTTATGGAACCGTTTGGAAACTGCATTTTTCTCTTCCAGCTTGACTTTGACCAAGTGCAAAAATTCAAGTCTGTATAGAGGTATAGATGGATATGTTTGGTGAAGAGGTAAAGTCTTCACCTCAACTCATTCAAACACTGTGTGATGAAATTGAAAGTCAGGTCTTCACAAATGAATGGCTAAAAAAGCTAAACATGTTCGAATAGTGGATAGCACACCCTCAATGCATGTTTGGTCAGATTTTAACATCACGGGGAGGAATCAATTATTCTACTTTATTAGAATATTGCCTTCCACTCAGGTGGGGTACACTAAACAGGTTCCTAATACAATGTTAGATTTAAAGTCAAATGCCCGAATACAACAATTCGGATTTACACCAAAATCCTCTGGTGAAATATGCCTCTAAAGTTAAACAAATGCATACTGATACAACATTCATCAGGTGACAGTATCACTTAGGGTGAGTAGTTGTACATTATTGTAGCACTGTAGTAGCAGCGTAACTTCTCGTCATACTCGTAGGACAGTTATGCATGTTAAAATGTTAATTAAATCATTGCTCGTAGCATTGTTGCGTGTTTTATGATGGCAAAAGTTTGAGCCTCAGTTTATTTTAATTTTCTTTCTTTTTTTTCCAATGGGAAAACTATTTAGACAACTTGGAAGTCAACCAATTGTGTTTAACATTGGAGTTTCCACTATGTTGTGTTGTGTGATAAATTAAGATCATGAAATGGATAAAGGTCAAAGTTGCAGTGAAAAGTTACTCCAACACTTGTTGGGGACAAGTGATGGCCCACAGCTGCTTACCCCACGTTTACACGTGTTACTCTTAATGAGAAACACAGTTGCAGACATACTATATTCTCTATGCATCATCAGTCACTCCCCTGCCTTTTAGAGTCTTAATTTTCAAGGCAGACTATTGCTACTTCAAAGCCTCAGCTTCAAACTGTGCATCATTACCTTATATTTTCGACATTCTTCGCTTAATTAATTTTCTTTCCTTTCCCCTTCCTTGTCATGTTTCACTCTCCCCTCACATTTTTGTCAAGTAAACATGTTCTGAAATTCTAGCCTTTGTCAAAAGATAGACGTTTTTATTGTGTAAACTTAAACAGTAAAATGGGATAGTGGTTACAGCTTACTTCACACCTCAAGACTCAACAAGTCAACATAAAATGTTTGTGGAGTACAAATACTTTGTTACTGTACTCAAGTAGACCTGTAGTCATATACCTGTACTTTATTATTTATAGTTCTTCCAACTTTTACTCTACTATATTTCCTAAGTAGAATTTCTACTTTTATTCCGATACACTTCCCCTAACTTCTCCTGCTAATTTGTATTGACTTTTACTGCTGTCAGTCAACAAGTCAATGAGATCAATTCTTTGGTACATGCTCCTCCCCCGCCAACCTCCTTTTCTCTGCAATGAGACAGTATTTATTAGCTAATGGGCAGATTAGCGCGCTACTGTTCTGTTTATGCTCATATTTTCTTGCTAAAACAGTATTACGTGACACATTTATGTACGGAATGTTTCTACAGTATTTTTAGATGGCCTAGTACTGCCACTGTTGGGCAAGCAACTTGGAAAATGTAGTGTGCTAAGCTACCAGGTATTCTACATAAAATGAAGCTTGACTACACTGAAGACTACCACCAGACAAAGGTAGCAAGATAAGTTACAATAAATAATAAAGGTAGCTACAGCAAAGCTTTCTTTTTTTTTTACCAGTTAACATTGAAGCATTTTCTTTTTTCAATTATTGTACTACAGTATTTGGGTTGAAATGAACACTTTATTCACACCTGCGGGCGTATTTACAGGCACTGTTTTCGTACATTGGAGTGAAAGACTCTTAAGAGGATAAAGTACTTCATGCCTGCCTAAAGTGACATAAACGTTGCCTGTCAAAAACTCCCCGTTCAACCTCCTAGTTTAACTAAATGTATATTAATCCAGTGAGGTAAAAATGTAAGTGTTCGTTTAGTTATCATGAGATTGTTTAGGCATTGTGTTATGGCCAGACCTTGTGTGCTAGCTAAGTTTGCTCATTAGCCAGCATCCAGATCTAAAATAAAAATAAGTACATAAAACTAAAAGTAGATAAAAGCACAATCAAAACTCCAACCACCCACTTTTAAAAAAAAATACTTTTACATTTATTGTGAGAAAATTATGTTTGATACCTAAGTTCATTCAATGTCAAATACTTTTGACTTTTACTCAAGTAATATTCCACAAGATAACTTTAACTTCTCCCAGATAGTTATTTTCTCCACCAGTTCGTTTTCGTTTATAATACTTGTACTTTTCCTCAAGTGTCGCTTTCAGGTACTTTATACAAGAAAAACGTTTGCTTAGAAGCACGTGAGAAAGAGACAGTCAATTAATGGAAGTACACAAGTACTGAGCATAAGAACATTCATAGTCTGGTTCCCATCTCAGTTAAAATGCTAAAAGATGTCTTTTTCACACCTTCCGCGCGTGTGTGTGTCTGTGCATGTGTGTGAGCAGAGTGTCTGTGCTGGTGATGACTTTAGCAGATGGGGCCGAGAGCAGTGATGATAGTTAGGGGGTCTAGCTGTCGCTTTGCAAAGCCTTGAGAAATTGGACACGCACACACTCACACGTACAGGACACTGTCTCACTCTCAGGCTTTAGCGACGAGAAAGGCACTCAGTTGAGCGCAGACCTCCACCAAGGTGGAAAGATTATGAATGCAAATAACGTTTTCTGTGTGCTCCGTTTAGCACCTTTGTAATGATAATAAATTCTTCCTTGCTTCGAGCAACTCCACAAAGTTATGTGAAGTCACGGCTAATATCGTGTGCTGATAGTGCGGTCGAGCGTGAATGAGACATAACCATTTGCATTCTGGGCTGGGAAAAGTTTACTGTTCCAATGGGAAGAAACAGCAACAGGAGGAGGAGGAGGAGGAGCTATGGGTAATACAATGGTGCCTTGAGATACAAGTGACCTGACCTACGGGTTTTTTGAGATACGAGTCTTCGGTCGGACCATTTTTGGCTTTGACTTGCGAGCAAAAATTTGACATGAGCAGTGAACTCAACTCACTTCGCAACAAGCAGCAGTTTGAAAGATAGTGAACAATCATCATACCATATCATATGATGTGACAGATGCAGAAACAGCCTTATACTTAAAATTGTGCCTTATTTTGTTCTTGCGTGTGTAAAATTTAAAGCAATGCCGCATGTGTTAGACAGTTTCTTGGAAAACAGTTTGTCTAAAAAAATTACATCTGAGAGGCGTATTAGTGTCCTTGTAATATAATATCCATTAATAATATTATACTGTATAACTCATACTGTACATATGTCCAACATTTCTGACAGTGTAGCCTTTTCAAGTCTGTCTAATTGTATTATTATTTTTTAAAAACAAATATAACTGATCTGTATGTTTTAATAGGTAACAAGATGAGAAGAGAAATGAGGAAACAGATACTGATATTGTCCTTAACACTGCCATTTTCTTTCTGATACCATGCCACCATCTCCCCTCCTCCACATCGCACATTCTATCTGTATTTTACCAGTTTCTCACACTTCTACACTTTTATCTCACAGTGCTGCATTATACTGGAACAGTAGTCCCCTGTTGAGAGCCAGTTTCAACTGTAAACAACCATCGAAGCTAAATCAACGTGGTGATTCTACCTGAAAATTAGAGACTTAAAATAATGTTGCTGCTACGCTGGCTTGTTTTAAGGAGAATAAATAGGATCATGGTCATTGTCATGGCGACCCTGCATCCCCTACTTTGTGCTCTATAATATTTGTGACCGAGCTTAGACAAGTGTTATGTTTTTTTTTTTATTATTATTTTGGCTTGCATCGGTGATAACTGTGAATTTTCAGGATTATGTACAATGCTTACGCAAACTTTGCAGCCCTCTAAAATGAAACACATGCTTTAATAACCTCTTACACAATGGTCATCTAAGCCGGGTTTGTACTAGGGTCGGGAACAATAAACCGATACGACCGTTTATAAAGGCGAGAGATACGGCTGTGTGGTAGCAAACTCCTCAATCGATATGAATCAGCCATGAATCCTTAGACGTATTGATTGTAGAGTTGTGGATCCGCTAAGGCAAGACTCAGAGTTCATTGCCTGAGGCTTAACTGTTATTATCTCTAAAACAATGCCAGAGCTCACAAAACGACTCTCACGCATGCTCCGTAATGCGATGTTCATAATCCAAAACAGTATAACGACTTGTAACATGTCTGACAACGATGACGAAAAACTAACAAAAATCAATGTAAATATTAACAGCACCAACGGCAGTGCCTGTGTAACTAGTGATTGACTCAGAATAATTTTCAACGCACCAGGAAAACAACAATCTAAAGTCTGGTGCATTTTGGGATTAGGACAATTCGATAAAAGCCGTGTTATTTTATATATTATGCCAAGGAGCTCTGAAGTGCACCGGTTAAACAAAGAATTGCAGCTTTCATGCCCCGAGAAAACAAAGATGATGATAGTGAGTTAGAACCAAGCAACAAGCAGGAGCATGCTAATATGGTACCTTTTTTTTGTTCTTGCTTTCATAAGAATACTTGACTAATAAGGATTTTGTTGTTGTTATTTTTGTTCAGTGCCATAAAGCAAAAAGGCTCTGGGATATGTGGTCTTTTTGCACGTTTGAAAATACTGTAGGAATGTCATTTTGTAGAATTAGGTTCTTTATCATTAACGTCTACCGTATATCAAGAAATGTTAACTATCGCATTGTTCCCACACCGTATTGAACCGCATCACTCCTAAACTGAATCGAACTGTTCGTCCCTTAAAGGTATCGCTTTTTAATCAAATCCCAACACATGCACCTACAAAACAGATATGTATCAAATTGGCCTCATGCCAGAGATTTCTAACCCTAGTTTTTACCTGCTCATGGTCCTGAATGTTAAGGCACTAATGTGGGATTGGAGGGTGAAGTTGATTAAGGAATTTTACAGCTTCTGACATAGCATCAGGAGTATCCAATGCTACCAGCCTTGACCGGAGTGGGAAGTTTAGCTTCCTGCCTCTTTGTTGTTGAAAGGATTATTGTTGTTGCATGTTGTCTCCACATATGTAATAATCTCAATGGGGAAAGCTGCAACGGCTGTGAATGTGCACTTCTGACACGGCATGTCCCGCTTTGGCGAGTCCTGTCTGAAACCTGCCTTGATTTTTGCGCCTCTGATGTACCAATTGCCTGGAAACACTGTGAGTGAGAAAGGGGCTTTTATTTCGAGACATGATATAATGTATATTTTTTTTTTTCTAGGGGGAGCCCATGATGATCAAATTTTTACTGCTGTATTGAATGATTTACTGAGTGTTTTTGTGTTGCCTTGAGTTGTGTGTGAATTTCAAAGCACCTCAACGTTTTTTAATTAAGTTAGTATTTATTTTGTCTATAGCAATCTGTTGTTTGAAATGCAGGTTTGACCCAATTAGATTAGCCAAACACCCTGTCCCATTTTTCCTTGTTATCACTCTTATTGGATTTAACTCACCAATCAGACATGTCGTTCAGGTCTCTGGGAAGGCTGTCATTTCCTCATTAGAATGATAATTTGATTATTACTCATGAGAAGCGCATGCTGCTTTGTGTATCTCTTTCTCTACATGTCTCTTTTAGTTGCGTTTTTCCATTTGTCACTTTCTATTTTCTGCTTTTATCCGTTTCAAAATAGCCTCTTTTAACCACTTCTTCCTCGTGGTCTCTAAGTTTTGGATAAAAAAAAAAAGAGGACATTCTTTGCTACTGTTTAGGGGAGAAAGGAAACGGAATGTCCCTCACTCTTTCTGCCTCTCTCAATCTCTCTTGACAAGACCTCCCAACCAGGCCTGAGATTTTCCCAGACCACTTTACAACCGCTGCATAAGCAACCCCATTGTCCACTGTTTTTTTGTTCTGTGTATCTGGACCGATCAAGACCCTTGTCCTAAGCCATGTAGGGGATGCTAAAAAGAGCCTCCCTTGAACTTCGTTTGTGCCTCTTGTGCTTTTTACTCATTCCCAAAATTAGTTCCCAAAATATTGATTAGCTAATGTAAAATGTTGCCAAATCTCTGAGGCACTCTTTGGGATGAAGATATACTGTAGTGGTACATAGGATCAGCACATCTGCGTTGTATGGGATGCCTCCAGATACTTCGGATTCCTCCCTAAAAACATCCATATGAATTTATATATAGACATTCGTGTATATTTAGTTGTCAGTCGCTATCAGCCCAGGGTGTACCTTAACTCTCACCCTACGTCAACTGGGATGAACTCCAGTTTCCTTTTGACTGGGAACAGGATAAGCAGTATAAAATAATCATTATTGGAGAATCTTAAACGATTTAGTACAAAGTGTAGCACACTGTGCATTATGATAATGATTAATAAGTATACATTAAAAAAATACACTCTGCAACTCGGCGCAGGGTGTACCGCGCCTCTCACCCAATGTCAGCTAGATAGGTTTCAGCTCACCTGCCACCCTCCTGAAGACAAGCGGTATTAAAATTAGATGGATGCATAAAATTAACCAAATTGGGTTAGCTAGTCTAAGATGTGCATGTAAAACTTAATAGATACACTTGTGCTTTTAATGAAATTGACAGGCAAACTTAGTAGTATTGTAACTGCCCCTTTTACTTTAAAATAGAAACAGTCCTGGCAGTGAACCATGCAAACAGCCTCAACACGTTTGTGGTCTGTTTGTCTCTGTCAAGGTCTCTCCTGGTGATGAGCTCACCTGGTTGGCAGGGTTCTTCCTCAACCTCTGCGTGGACTACTTTAAAACTCCTCTTCATGTATCAAATTAGTAGTTGTGCTATTTTGTGGTTTTGTAATTTCACATGCAATTTTTATCAAGTCATCATGCTCTGAATGAAATGTCCCAGCTTGAAACTATTACATGTAGCTGAGACTTTATTGGCTCAAGATGTGAAATAATTGAGGTAGTTTCATTGAACACAGTACCAGTAATGGATCTCATGATGTGTCAGGAAGTCACCAACTAAACTGTCTAAGTGGTTAGGTATGATACTTTCAAGCTCAAATGCACCCAATTAAACCCATTGCACCTACATGGCCCAAATTGGTATTTACCAAGTGGAGCTAATATGATTATTTTACAGCTGTTACAGACTCAAATATCTGATCAGTTATTTTCCCACATGGAGAAAGCACACTCAGCCTTTTTTTTCCATCTTTCATCGCTATGTGCCGAACTGTGCAGAAGTACTAAGAATACGTGGCATCATTTCATTTTTGACGGTAAATTATCATGGTACATTTGTAGTGTCAGTATAACCGTGCAAAACTAATGGCGTAATCTACAATGGGTATTGTCCCCCAGAACAAACGTTACGTGTTTTATTTATACTATGCCATCTACTTAAAAATAACTCAGGGCTCCAAGGCTGCTCTTTTAGCTCCTTTTCTTCAAATAATGAAACCTTATGATCTGTGCAGTTAGGGTCATTTGTTTTCGCCAAATGCTGACCTTCCTCTTGCACTTATTCAAATCTCTATAGCCGAGCCACATGAAAGGGACATACCGTATTTTCACGACCATAAGGCGCACTTAAAAGTCTTACATTTTCTCCAAAATGGACGGGACGCCTTATAGTGCGGCGCGCCTTATGTGTGCACCGAGTTCCAAAATCTGTAAATGTTGTTGTGTGACTTTAATGAGCGCTCCGCTTGACTGACTGGGAGCATTTCCTGCCGACAACGCTGCTTATATAGAGGAAGGCGGACGTAACTGAGGACAGTATGCGGACGTAAAGGGGGAAGGGTGCACGTGACAGTGGAGTCTTAACCCAAGTCTAGAAGACGAAGCTAGGTTTCTGCAGAAAAAAGAAAAACAAAACGCGGAAACAAGGCGAGGTGGCCCGAGTTGGAAGGCCAACTCGAGCAATGGATTAATGAGTCACCATTCGACTAAGTGCAATAACTCGGCGCTTGCCATCATTCCGGGAGGCTTGACGAACCGTTGGACATCCGTGTAAACAGGGCATTCAAAGTGAAGTTGCGAGCGCCGTGGGAGCCATGGATGACAGATGGCGAACACAGTTTTACTAAGACTAGGAGGCAGCACCGGGCAAGTTACGCCACAATTTGTGAATAGATTGTGGCTGCTTGGGCTAACGTGTCTGCTTGCACTGTTGTTCGAGCTTTCGTAAAAGCCGGCATCATTTCTGAGGAGCCGCACTGCAATGAGACTGACTCTGACGAGTACGAGAGGGAACCCGGCGTGTTTGATTGAGAACTTGCCCAACTGTTCATTTCGGATACAGAAGATGAGGATTTTGATGGATTTATGGATGAGGATTGATAAAAAAATAACGTGAGTACATTGTTAAATATTTCAATAAAGTACAACCGAACTCAGTTTTGCTCCCGCTGCCTTTTTAAAAACATTGTTTTAGCGTGCATGCATACTACCGTATGTTTTAAGCTAGCGTATGTTTTACCATGCCTGCGCCCAATAATACGGTGTGCCTTATGTATGGGTTAAATACAGAAATAGAACCCGTAACTGAGACTGCGCCTTTTAATACGGTGAGCCTTAATGTCGTGAAAATACGGAACATTAAGCAATTTTTTTATCTTTCTAAGTCCATCTAATTTATGTATATGACTTAATGAAGTACGGATTTTGTAGTTTTGGGCCGTAGCTTCACAAACCGGTTTCCAACTGGCATTTATGTATTATGATGTTTTGTGAACCAGCACTCCAAATCTCCATTGTTCTGCCCTCTTCTGTGTTTCCGAGGCAACAGTCCCCTACCATCTGGGAGGCCCTCATTCCCGCTTCCTCTCTTTCCTATAATAGGTTAGTCCCCTGTCCTTCTCCCTTTTCTTTCCTCAATCGAATACATTTTGTATTCATTCGGTGTGGACTGTTTTCTTTTTGCAGCTTTCCCCTTAAATTCAACCTCACACTATCACAAGTGCACACGTAAACCCGATACCAGCATGTGTGTCTGTATATGCACACGCTGTTCGATTCACTAGGGAATGTAATCATGTTAGTTTCCAGAAGGGGCCACTTTGTGATTCATAATTTCTTGGTAAATTAATCAAATATGACAGACCTTTATTGAAAAAGACAGATAGAAGGCCCTTCAAGTATTTTCTTTTTCTTTTTTACATTTAAACTTCAATTGACCGTCTGAGCATGGTGACCTTCAGTATGGCCGAACCTTTGCCTTTGTTCCTCTTTTTTTCCAGCTGCATTTGCTAAATCTTCATTTAGTTGTTTTTTTTTTTCTTCTCGTTTTTTGGTTTTAATTTTTCCCTCTCCACACTGAAGTTGAAAAATCACTCATGTAAGTGTAACATTTTCATTGCCTTTTTTGTTTCCCTCCTCTTTAACCTAATCTCTCGAGTTCATCTGTTTGGCACATTTTTTCATCATTTTCCATATTTCTTCTTTGACCTTTTGTTGATAAACCCCACACTGTGTTGCCATCTCAACTCAGATTGGCCCTGCTGTCCTGGGTAAAAGCATCATCTACATGCCTTTGCAGCACATATCTCTCTTGCAGGTCAAGAAAAAGGAGTACATGTAACCATTAATTCTGTACCCTTGTAGGTTATTTGATTAAAATGCGTTTGGTAGCAGTTATCAACTAAATAGTGCTTTGGGAGCTTTACAAACCACCCAAAAATAAAGGAGGCCATAATAATCTCTCTTTTACATTTTTTGCTACAAGCATCAAATAACTGACACCATGCTAGGCCCACATTAAACGCCGTAGGCAAAAAAACAACAACATAATTTAACGCCATCCATCTGTCCAGTATACCCCAACGTATACCACGACTTCCTACTGGGGCTCATTTGGGAAAATTCACTTGTCAGAGATCAGCATAATTTGAGTCCTGGAATTCTCCCAAAATGGCTGCTTGACACCAAAATGACTGACTTCCTGTTCACTTCAGTTCCAGCCATGGATCCTTAGACTTTTCCATGCATCCTGTTATGATAGACACGTCCACCCAATTTCGTTTTGTCACTGAAAATTGTCTTGGGGGAGGACCAATTTTTTCTTACCTTCTGAGAATCCCGATAATCATCAAGATATCAAGATTTAATGCCATAATCCGCCCAGTTTGCCAGTGTAGGCAAAAAAGATTAGCAATGTAACGTCACCCATCAGTCTTGGATAGCTTTTTTCAGTTGAAGTCAAGTCAAGAGTTTTTCAAAGTACAAGCCCTGGAATTGGCCCAAAATGACTCCGTCTAAACCAAAATGGTCGACCTTTTTTTCAATTTCGTTCACGGTACCATGAGACCTTTTTGTGAATCCCATTGTTGTCTTCCAAATTTTGTGTTGATCTGGAAACTATTTTCCGGGACAAATGTTTGGAGAGTGGTGTTCGGGACCCCTAAAATACATTCATATTAACCAGCATACGCGCACTTGCAATACTTGGTGAGTTTTGGGGCATGTTGGGGCCCCCAAAAAGGGGATTCAATTGTCGGAACAACGATAATAATAATATTCAACAGCAATTCCCAGAGGGGTTTTTCGCACCACCTAGTGCTTAGGCCCGAACAAAGAAACAATATCTACGTACATATGCAGAAGATACCAACAGCATATTATAATGAAACACCAAAGTGCTATACTAATGACATGGGAAATTGTAGAATTGTTGGTGACCCCCCCCCCCCCCCCCCCCCCCCCCCACACCAAATGTTCGTTTGTCTTAGCTCACACTTTGCCTGTTATTTCTATGCATTTGATATGCTCCTAATTCCTTCTTGATAATATCCTCTAGACTTTGACCCATGCGAGTGTTAGTTAGGAGCTAATGGGGTATCGCGTGACTTTGCGGGGTCAAGGATCAAGGCAGGTTTAAGGGCCTCTAGCACCAAAGAACCAACACAACTCTTACTGGCAGCTGAACTAACAAGAAACCATCTCTGACACTCAGTCACACAAACACGCTCGCTTTGCAATCACTTAGCCATAAGTAGCAGAATAGCTTAATGTCTTATTTGGCTTCTGCCTATCTCTGCTGCTTCAGGTGTCACCCATAATGTTTTTTTCATTTGGTGAGATTAGGTTTTGTCACAACTCACACATACAGTCCAAGATTCCTAATTCCATACCTGGCCAGGGTTTTCACGCAGCGGCTTAGTGTGGTTTAGTTTAGTCAACAAAGGCAACTGCCAATCATACTGGAAGCCGCTTCTCTATGCAATGTTGCCTGCCCAGGGCATCTGGGGGGGGGGGGGAAAACAAAAAAAAAACCACATTGTATTACACTTTAAATTGCATTCTGCATGCACATAGTTTTTCTCTACCACCATCGCAACACACGCCGTACAGGGATTTATGTTATACTAAATGTAGCAGTGATGAGCAATAGATAACAGAAAGTAGATTTTTATCTTCACGTTATTTGGACTGTGCTGCCTCTGGGATTAAAACACTAGAGTAGGCGCATTAGGAAAGTGAAGTGCCATACAACTTCCTGTGACATCCATATTTACAAGAAATGACATTATAACAGCAAAAGCATTTTCTTTTACCTTTGCTTCTATTTCTTCTTTGTTGCTGCCTTCCGTAAGCATATGTGTGTTTGGTGCCAGACAGCCTGAGAAGATTGATGTTTGTGCATGTGTGAGAGCACCTATGCGTTTACACTGGGGTAACAGCTGGATCCAGCACTTTTACAAGAGTTTGTGCGTGAGAGTGATTGAGAGAGAAAGCAAGAAGTTATATAACAATTCCCGTGTTTACTCTCAAATCCATCGCAAACCTGAAATCCCTAAGAAAAAGAAAGTCTCACGTTACCACAAAACACTGTCTGAGTCCACGGCTTAGTGAGCTGTATTACCAATTATCCCTTCAACCAATGTTTTTCCCACCTCCATATGCCGTTTTGGCACTTGCTGCTTTTGTATTAGTGTTTGATAACTTAAAAAAAAAGATGATGACCAATTTATTCAAAACTTGTAGAGGTTTTGGTACTCTAGCTTTCTCCCAAAGTCGTAGTACCAAGACTGTCCTGTGAAAGACAGCATTTTGCCATAGTGCATTCGGACTGCTGGATGAATCAAAGAAGAAGAATAGATAATAGCTGACGAAGCAAGGCTAAAGGTTAGCTTACCCATATATGCTTTGCATTTACAAACTGTCCTTTTTATTGCGGTGAATGACTTGAGACACATTATAAAACCACTCAACACAACCAGTTCCTCCTCTATTTGTGTCAGGTCACTTCCTTTTGACTATCGTTCCATTTTACATCCTCATTATGGAGACCGTGGCTCAACTGAACTCTTGAGTTGGCCCCACATAAAAGGATTTGCCATCAAAATTGAACAGGTTTACATTTACGAATGTTGGCCCCGACCATTTTCCCAGCAGATCAGAGAGGGGAAAGAAAAATCACTCTACACACTAAAGGAATATCTGTCAGACCTTCTTTCTTTTCTGATCTCAAGCGCAAAGGAAGCAAAATGTTCAAATTCAGCCCATTTGTTGGTATAAGTGACTTCCGGCTTTAGGTTTACTGAAGACATTGATTCTCGTTTTTGGTTAGGAAAGGTGCCTTGATGCAACCTTTAACCCAACTTTAGCAAAGGTAACCCCTTTACGAAAGGATGTTACCTACAATCAGCAATATTAATAGCAAGAGGCCACCATCAAACTTTGCAGACTACCCGAAGACGCTCGAGGATTTCATGCTATATAGGCTTAAAAAAAAACAACTTTTTTCAGTGACAAAATAATATAAAACAGTATATAGCAATGGGAGCATTAAAACACCTTCAATAATTGTAAGAGTAACAGACAAGAGTAACCGTACAGAAAAATCTATAAACAGGAAATATAAAATAAACATAGAATCATGCAAGTGGTAAAACGTTTGAGTGAGAGAGAAAAGGTACAGAAAAAGCGAAGAAAGAAGGCACTCAAAAGACTTACGGTACGTCAGCAATATCCGCTGATGACGTTTTCCACAGAGGTTGAAGTAAGGTGGTATATAGGTGAGGAGGTTTGACTTTCTAAGGAGGCCCTATGAATTACCCTTAGGTGTGAAGAGTGAAGGATTGTCCCTTTCTTTAGCAGCCCTGTGAATGACAGATGATCAGTTCAAGATAAACACCACTCCCCACTGTGATTTTTATGATTGTGAAAACTCTGAATGTTGTCTTTTATAACTTTTCCCACACGTCATTCACAGATTATTTTAGGTTGGTGGGTGTAACTTGGAAAGTTTAATTAGTGGTTTCTTTATGTACATCAACGCTGCTGTTTGACTTCTCATACTGCAACAGTTCTGTGTGTGTGTGTGCGCTTGAATGCATGCATGTGTGTGTAAATACCAGCCAGTAATGGCTTCCACTCTCATTATTACCCCATAATCCCCAGCTGCTGTGCAGTCCTGACTTGGTTCCTGGGGGGAGAATTCCAAACTTGCCACTGGATTTACAATTGATTCCCCACAGATTTTAACTGGATTTCCACTCCATTACCAATATGGCCCCTCTCATAAGACTGTCGGACAACTACTTAGGTTATATTATTATTGAGTATTTTCCTGTCTGTGAAATTCTATGAATTATGTAAGAAATATGCAAGCAACTGTAAAGTATCTGCATCATTTCTTACAATCTGCAAATTCAAGTTTTTTTTATTTTATTTTTCCTTTAAAGATACATACTGTGTAATTTACACACATAAAATATCATTTATTTGTCATATTTGTAAAAAATACCGAATTTTAAACAATATAGCCATTGAAAGGCAAAATATAGTTTGGGGTTGTGCTCTCACTTGGATGTGGCCAGTATGCATTGAGCTCCCATATGTATACTGTTCCTGAAAAAGAATGCAGTTATATATGCAATATAGTGCTCAGGTCTCATGCTAGCACAATAACATCGTTTACTTTCAGGTGATTAATGTGCAAAACCTGCGGGCAGATATAGTCATAAAGCTCTTAAAACAAATATTTGGTTGTACAGGACAAATTGAGCATAGTCGCTGGCTACATTTGTTTTTTTGTTTTTTTTTTTGTTAAAAGGAGGACATTGAGACATATTTGTGAAATGGTTGCAGGCTCAGTAAAACCAGAAGACAGATGACTGACAGATGACAAGCAGAAATGTGTCGACACCTTCTCATATTCATTGACACATACACGGTAAATATGGAGTCAGGAGGGCAAGAAGCATCCCAAATATGGTGGGCATGTAGTTGGTGAGACTCGTTCCGCAGCTGACCGCCCAAATTGTCACACACAGGCATCAGTGTGAAGACCACCAGCATTCTGCCAGGTTCAAAGTTTTAATGATTATTAACAAATATGAATTTGAGTCACTCTTGGATTGGTTGGAGGTTTTATGTTTATGTGTCACTTTGGCACTCACTTGGAGAAATGATAATTGGTTCTGAAAAACAATGTATATGATGAAATGAGTACATTCAAGAAGCACAGCCCATGACTCAACATACAAACCCCAAAAGTTAAAACTAAACTGAGGTGGGAAGATGAAGTGACAGCGAGATAATGCAATACCTCGTAATGTCAGCTATGTGGTGGACATGTCTGTTTACAGTACTTTCTTTCCTTTGGGCACAAGCCATCCATATCGATTAACTGGGCCAGGCCACATTACAACAACTGTGTTTATCTTTGTGAGGGATAACTGAGCCAGAAGTGACTTGAAACTGTCATGTTACTTAAGGGGCCATTGGATACATTGTGTGTTTGTACCAGTCTATAGCTTCTTGATGTGGTCCAAAACACAATGGAACCGCTTAAGGTTAATCATGCATTGAAATAATTGAGCCAACATTGAGTCCACTTCTTGGCTGACAACAGCAAAGGTGCTGTTGATTCAGTCTCAATGAAAAAAAGAGAACAACATGAATTCAGCTCTGGGAAGCTGAGCTACAGTACATTCACAGTATGGCAACTCTTCTGGGCAGCACTATTAAATATCATAGGGTAGAAACAGAGGTTCAGAGACTTTATTTCTAGAGCACTTTAACAACAACCGCAGCTGTAACAAATTGCTAACATAAAAGACAATAGAATAGAATGATGTGACTCACATTTATTTCAAGCTGGGTTTTCTAACAGCCAATAGTTTGTTCATTGGGGAGTAGCACACATACAGAAGAATTGGTCCAATTCTCATGTCCCATTTAAACCTCGCTCTTGGTTCCCTTTACTTCATTTTAGCACTGGCTCTCGTCCCTCTCCATATCTCCTCCAGGATGCATTCTTCGCTGAGGAGATGACGGTGGCCGCTTCCATATTGGGGAGATGCTCCTCGCAGTTGCAACATTGTAGTGCAACAGCATCAACATTTTCCGCTCAACACAATACCAAAACACTGCAACAGTGCAAACGGCCCAGCACGACACACAAAGCGTGGAAAGTGCAAAAAAGGGGTGAAAGCATCGGAGGTGTTGTAAACAGGCTGCCGGTCTAGGCTCACACAAGAAGCGCCGATACTCTCCGCCATAGAATGTCATGGCTAAAGATGCTGAAAACAATACAAAACTGACTAACATGACACACAAAAAACATTAAATGACAAAAAAGGGTGGGAAACTGCTATCCATCCATCCATTTTCTGAGCCGCTTCTCCTCACTAGGGTCGCGGGCGGGAAACTACTAATGAAGGAGAAAATTATCTGAGCTGTTGTGACAGGTTGCCAAGTTACAGGTACAGCTGAGAAAAAACATTTTGTGGTTCATTTTTCTTGTTTTCTTTCTAGGAGTGTTCATTCTCACTGAAAAAAAGGCCTACTTCAGGTCTATATTCTTCTCAAGTTTGTCTTCATTAAACACCACATTAATGATGATGAACTAATGAACAAAAGCAACTAGTGCAGTATGAGACTCTCCACTCATATTAATAGATTATTTATTTTTTTTACTCTGCATGGGCTGCAGTGCCCCAAGATTTTTTTCTTTAAAAAATGAACGACCCACGTGTTCAAGGATTAGTTGGTGTTGTCCTAATCGATCATTTGTCATGTTGCCTTTTCCAGACGAGGTCCATTGGATCCAGCTGAGTACACCATGCATCCCTGGTCAAGTCATTACATTGGTGCTCCCCAGGCTCCGCAAGGTTACCACAAGACCCCGTCCTACCTTAACCCCAACTCGCAGTCCCCTCCATCATTCTCCAACTACCCCCCAAGCCAACCATACTCACGGCCAGGGGACCCTCGGGGAGTTGACTCTGGTTTTTACTCCCACCCAAGGTAATTGAAAGCAACAGTTTCTTCTTAGCTCATGGTCCATCTTATTCAACTCATACGAGGTGTGTCAGAAATGTTCCAGGACTGACTTCTGTCACAAAAGTTATTTTCCAAATCCAAACTTCAAGTTTTCCCCTTCGAAGTCGCCCTGGATTCTATCAGACATTCCCAGCCTTCTCTGCCACGCCTTCATCCAGTCCTAGAAGGATTCTTCCGGGATTCTCCTTAGCTCCATGGTCACGGTCATCTTGATGTCGTCCATGTCTTCAAAACGCATACCCTCGATTTCCCCCTTGACATTAGGAAAGAGGGGAAAAAAAACAAATGGAGCCAGGTCGTGAGGTTGGTCCAGTGCAACGATGTTCTTCTCAGTCAGGAACTGTCAGAAGCTCTGGCCATCGTGAGCAGGCGTGTTGTCATGGTGAAGCAAATGCTGCAGGATCTCTTTGTAGACATGTGCTGGTTGACCCTCAGGCTCTGTGGCAAAAAAACTCTCCTCACATTGAAGAATGCGATGAACGTGACTTTTGACTTCAACTGTCTTGCTTACTTCGACCTTTACAGAGTCAGACTCTTCCACTTTAGGCTCTTGCTTTTCGTCCCCGGGTTGTACTTGAAGATCCATGATTCATCACCTAGCAAGTTTCGTCTCATTGGTGTCATCACTCCTCGCATTGCTTGACGATCTGACACAGAGGATATTTATATAAAGAGAGCTGAGGTCACAGTTATATACGCCTGAGCACTTACATTAAAGGAAAAAACTTTGGTTTGAAATATCTCTTTTGCGAGTGCGTTTTCTGACACACCTCGTATGTTCTGTATCCAGCCACCACTAACTGTCTCTGCATAAGAGTGATAATAATACTACCTTGGAGTTCTCAACAGGGCCTGCTCACTGCTTGTTTTGTGCCCTTAGCTCCCAGCAGAGAGGACCCTTGCGGCAGGATGTGCCCCCATCACCCACCCCGCCGCTTCGGGGACTGCGGTACGACACGATGACCCGTGGAACTACTGGTGGAGGAGGTTACAGGTGAGTTCAGTTTAAGGGTGAACATGCCTATAGGTACTCATTTAAGACTTGAGAGTTTAGTTTTTAGAGAAAAGAACTGTTAAGATAGTTGAGTAATAGCATGCTACGATAATATAAAATGTGTGCGACTGCAGAGTACATGCCCTAGAATAGAATTCATAGTTCATTTTACAGTCCAAATATTACATTGTATTCTGCAAAATGTTAAAGCTAATCAAGCCCATTGTTGCATGTAAAAACGACATTTTGAGAGGCTTATTTTATATGAAAAAGGGAGTTTGCTGTGTTAATACTGCTAGCAAAATTTGAATATAGCCGCACTTCACTGCTTGAAGTCCCTTCACTCTACTTCTGTGTGCTAGTTTTATTCCCAGTTGTTGCTAAACAAGGAATGGACTTGTTTTCCCCCAGAGGTGGATATTCTATCATAGTTTCACCGTGCTCTGTAAGCCCACTGTGCCCACTATGAAAAAAGGAGAGCAATGAGTGTGCTTGCGAGTGCACGGAAAATGATTGATACCTTGTCAGTCATGCCTTCTGTCTCTGATTGGTTGTTCTTCCGTGTGCACAGTGGTTTCTTAAACAATCAAATTAGAGGTACAAGATGGGGCCAGAGAGAGTGTTTTGTTTGTTTGTCTTTTCATAGATCTTTTCACTCATGTAGACTGCTGTAAGGATATACAGACCGTTGTTACAAATATGAAAATGGTTACCTTCCCTTTAAAGTCGTGTATTTTGCAAGATTATAACTTCAGTGTTCAAATGAAGTTAATGACACATACTTTTGTTCAGGCGGTCTGACTTTTTTACAATTTTGGTATGCGAGAGTGTAGCTGCACACTGGTGTGCTGTACTTTGTCTTAGTCGTCCTGGAGATGCATTAAATTACCTCCATGTCCTTTTGAGAGCAGAACTTAGAAATTCATCATTTCAGCAAAGCTATAAGTACATTATTCATTTCAAGAACCTCACTGTATTTTTGAATACCACTGATTTAAACTGTCACTGCCTTAGGTTACATTTATGCTAATGTTATGCAAATGATATTACTCCCCAATACACAAATGAAGCCACAGAATCCCATCAAAGTATTGGTATTCTTATGTAAGAGAAAACTGTTCCTCCAGGCACCTTGTGGATCCCAGTCCAGAACAGTATGGCTACACTGGGGACAGTGGACGACAGCAACAGCAACACCAAGCCAATCCAAGACAGAAGAATGCCATGACTGCAGCTGTGTAGATTCAGATCCAGAGAGGAAAATCTGAAAATACGAATAGTCTTTTAATAGGATGTTGCATTCAGTGCTTCAATGACAAACGGAAATCAAACCTTGTAGTGGTGGAATTCAGATATCTGTCACTATCAAACACAATCTGCTGTTTGAAGTACAGGGTCAAGCTAAACAAAGGAGGTTAATTTTAGATCGTCATGCACAATATCCTGTTGTTTGAAGTCATGTTAATTGCCTCCCAAAACACAACTACACACACGAACTGTGACTTTACCGTAGAATCATGTCTGCTCTCATAGGAGGGAAATAGCAGTCAGTCTGCTGGTTGGACCACTATTTTGCTCACAAATGAACCCCATTACTGTTTCCTCATGGACCATCATCAGGATCAGGATTTATGGAGTCCACTTTGCGACCAAATACTATGACACATTCCGATCCGTATCCGTATCCGTATAAATGCATATACTAGCATAACAAAGTCTGGAACTTTCCTTCTGCACTTATGAATGATTGAAATGGTATCAATTATAACATTGTGCCACATTTGAATCAAAGTTATAACCACTTCATTTAATGTGAAGATGCAATAATTAGTTCATTTAGATTTTGTTTGTCTTTGATTTTATCTACATGAATGTACAAAAACTTTGTCACTCCACGTAACATATAGTCACACACGAACTGAGCTAGCTCCAATATTTGTCTTTTTAAAGACGAATTAATGATAAAGGACACACCACTGTTGTAAACAGGCCAAAATCACTGCACATTAACAATTGCGTTGTGTTTACAAATACGATAACATGACATTGAATGAATTAGTCCATTTTATGGCCAATTTAAAGAGCACACACACCAAAGTAAGATTGTTTCATAATATTTAAAAAATTCACCCGAATGTCTGATATCAGTGTCTAAACAAGACAGAGAGAGACAAAGTACAAAGTATGAATCAGGAAATAAAATAACTGGAAACTTTTTTTATTTTAGCCATATCAGTAGAGATCCTCCTGGCATCTCGGGCCTGGTGGTGTGTTCAAGTGCATGCTGTAGTATGCTGGAGAGTCCACTTAGTGTTGGCACACCATTTAGCCACTTGCTGAAAAGTCACTTCACAGAACTAAGCGTTCGAACCTCTGGTCAACATTTCTGTTTCCTAGTTTAGCAGTATTTTAACATCAGTGGGTATTACATGTACAAAATAACATTTCAGTATCAGCTAAATTGCTTTTGATGAAACTCCACTGTAGCATTTCATTACAGCATTTCACTGTCAATTTTGGCCTAACAAAAAGGGTACGAATGAATCGAGGGCTAAGACATGAAATAGTAGTACTGAAATGAGGTAAGTACTGTATATGCAGGAGGAGGAAGAATATAGTAGATAGAAGATGCAGTACAAGAATCATGAATGCGGCCCAGAAGGGTTTGAGTGAGAGGTTGGCGTAAAACATGCAAAAGTAGCTCTGCAGTGGGAGGAATAATATACTTTTAGTGCCAAGGTTAATCATAGTTCCCCTCACTACAGGTATTACTGAAAAAGGTATTGCAGTATGACAGTGAGAGTGTATGAGTGTGAGAGAAAATGATCCAATGGCAGAGCACAGAAGAGGAGCGCCACTTTCCTGAGATTTGAATTTTACATGGAATCGCTTTACTATCATTATTACAAGTCTGTGTTTAGTACAAATGTTCACGTACAAGGTGTGTCAGAAAGTTCTAGTATGGATGTCACAAAAAAATATACAGTGGTGCCTTCATATACAAATTTAATTCCTTCCATGACCACACTTCATCTTTTACCATTGACATGAATTAAAATGCCAATAATCCATTCATGTTTTTAATAAGAAAAAAAATAATGACATAAATAGAACATTTATGTAACTTTTTTTTGCTTCAATTCAATGTACATTATGCTGCTCCTTGTGTGCACTTCGTCCACCTGGGCATAGGATAATACAAACATAGAGACAAATGAAGTTTCACAACTGAGTAACAACTGAGTAAGCTGCAGTAATAGTTGCCGTTTTATCGCAACGGATAAAGAATGTGTACCTCGGCGTGTTGTTATATTGTCTGTCTCGGTGTTGCGCCACTGTTTGTTCAAATATCTGTTAAAGGGTTATAACACCATGACACTGATGTTGTTCGTTAGCCCATTTATGGCGTTTTGTATTATTGTTAGCATTAAGCTGAAAGGACTGTTGGAAGGCAAAACTAGTTTTTAAAGCAGAATGTGTCATTCTCTTTGTTTTATGTTTAGTTTGACAGTAAACTTCTACTGGCAGTGGCATTCAACAGTTTGAAGGTTGTTTTTTGAAGAATTGTACACTTTCTGCCAAAGTGCTGCTTGTTGTTAAGTTAGTTGAGTTCGCCATCACCAGAATTGGCCGAATGACTGCTTGTATCTCAAAAAACGTATAAGTCAGCTTACTCGTATCCCAAGGCAGCACTGTTATGTCTTTTGTAACGTCAGTCCTGGAGCTTTTCTGACACACCTCATATGTCATGCTTTTTTTGGGTTTTTTTTTAAACATTTTCTTTCGTAGTAGTGTAATATGGAGTCACAGATTGTTTAACAGATGTCACCATTCTGCGTTTAAGCACATATTTTACACAAATAAACAAGCAAACCTTTTATGAAAAGTGTGTGCTGTCGCAAGGTGATTCTGCTTGCATGCTCTTTTTGCTTATTTGTTTGATTGTTTGTTTGTTTGTTTGTTTTGGTATAAGCTGAAGGTACATACCAGAGACTTCTGGTGCTCACCAAGACCAATGTATGAAGGAACAAAGTTAATAATAATTTTTTTATGAAATATATTGTTTGCAAAAAAATGTCAAAACATGTATCAACTGTCATTTTTTATTACTGTTCACCCATGTTTTTTATCCATGTATATAACATTTTTGCATTAAAAACATTTAAACAACGCTTTAGCTCAGATGTCTTCATGTAAAGTTGTCTGCGCTTCTTTTTATACACTCTAACCCCTGCTCTCCTCATCTGTTAAGGTTAATTAAGCGTGAGTCGGGAGAAATGATTTTCCTCCAGCCTTGCATATTCTACAAGGTGAGTCCAATTTTAGTTCGTTAAGCAGCTGATAAAGTCTTCCATTTGTGGCGAGCGATGGATGTCGGCCTTAAATTAACGTGCAACTAATTATCAATTGGAAAAAGTAGATTTGGCACACTGATTGTGGCCCAAAGTTTAGAGGGTTTTTTTTTTTTTTTTGGGATGCTGCTGCTGCCCTGCAAGGTCGTGTGCCTCCTTTTAATAAGCGTTTTGCCACAGCTTCACGTGTTATCAGACACCAAAGGAGCAGGACTTGGACAGCAATCAGTGAAGTTAGTCGTAATGAGACACAGAAGCCGGGGGAATATTTTATCAGTCCAGACTTAATTAGCATATCCCACACCTTTTGACCAATGGGGACAGAAAGTAAAATACATTAACTTCACCTGAGTCATTACCACTGTAAATTGTGTTCAACTTCAACACTGATTAAAATGGATAATTAAGTGCTCGTGTCTGTGTTAGAACGTCAGAAGTTATTAGTTGAGCGGATTTATGGCAGCGTACTTTGGACTGTTTGGATCAAACATGCCTGTGAAGAGAAGGGAAATACTGGAATGGCAGCGCCACTGGCATAATACTTGTTCATGACTGATATTTGTCGGACAATATTGGTTCGTAGCTGGGTGACTGTGGAAAAAGTCAATGGCCCTTGGCATGTGTGGTATATTCAATTTTAAAAGACATTCTGCCAAATGAAACGTTGCATTACAACCTGGCCTGTGGGGAAGCTAGAATGCGGTAGCGTGGGTGCAGATTGTTCCGGCAAAATAATGACAAGTTGTCCAATTTGCCTGGGAAATATTATACAAAGAAATATGGGTGCCACTGACCAGGAGGAAAAAAATGTGAACAGAATAAACTCTTATAATTAAGCAAATGATGTTCTAATACAGTGGTGCCTTGAGATACAAGTTTCATTTGTTCTGTTATCATGCTTGTAACTGAAAACACAAATCATCTTTGCCACTGTAATGAACTTGTGCTTCACTAAGAGCTTCTTTGAATTATTCCTGATAAAATATCAGCAATTGCTCCATCCTGAAACAGGTTTGGCGTGCTTCAATTATTCATTTGATTTAATAAGCTTGGTTAGTTCAGTGAAATTTGTATTTCCCCTTAATACATGTCTGCCAGTTTGTGGATGAGTCTACTTGGTGGGGTCTTATTTCCAAGTAGCTATTATTACCAGCTTGACAACCTGCTTTTTTGTCCCTTTTGTGACTGCTGATTGTTGTGACTGTAAACACAAGAGTTTGAAGGCTGCCAGCCCAGCCCCAAATCCTCAATTACTGTTTAAATTACTTTGACAGCCAAACGGTTGTCATGCATGTATCACAGTACTGTGCTTTTTCTAAAAAAAAAATACAAATATATTTTTAGCCAACAGAAATACTTTGACATATGCTCATCTGCAAGTACATCCCTCGAATGTATGAACATGTGTTTAAATTAAACATAATTGTGCACTGTGTGGTGATGAAAGTGCTACCATTGGGTCCATCTGGATATTTACTTTTGTTGTTGTTGATTCACAACCATTTCTCCCAAGAAACATGTGATTTTGATCACATTCTCTTCCTGGACTGGCCTTTCATTTTCACTTAAATTGTGGTTCGCACGGCATGGAAACTCCCACCACACACTGGTTGCACTGCCTACCTTACTATTCCTGTCCTGTTCTGTTTTCTACTCGTCATGTCCTTTCTTACTCAATGTAGCACTGCCTTGCCAGTCCACATATATAGAGTGAATGCAAAGTAATTCCCAATTTTACAATACTCGTTTATTGTAGTTTATTTCCTTTTTTTTCTTCTTAATATATGAAGTTTTTGAAACAAATAGGAAAAGCATTTACCTTGAGGTTTTTACTCAAAATTTGATTTGGCCACCGAAATTCGCTATAAGCTTGTCAACCTAGGATTGCATCAACTGATTTTACCAGGATCTCTTGTAAGATAGATTTGAAGTTATAACTGTTGGCCCTTTTAAGTTTCTCCCAAGTCCTGCATGAAAATTACATCTTTTAACATTCTCTTCAGATTTCATCTTGCATCATGGTTAAGGTATTTTCCGGCATTCGTGGTATTGCGAAGAATATATGGACCAACAATGCTGTCTGAATTCATCCACCTTCACCATCTCACCGTTACCTAAATGTTCATACATTAAAGAACAAACCCCCAAAAATGTAGAAAGAAATGACAGTACATAAAATACAATTCCTTTGTAAAGTTACTGTTGTCTTACAATGTTGTTGCTGTTTTTGTTTTATTTCATTTTTGCTCTATAATCTCATTTCTCTCTGCCTGTCCCCTTTCCAAGCTCCTTCTGCCTGATGACATTTCCAATAAATATTCACCACGGTACAAACTGCAACAGAGGGGGTATATCAAATCTCCTGTTGCTCAGAAAAACTCCCTGCGTGATGAGGCATAGAGATTGACCGTACTGCATGAGTAAACAACCAAAAAGAACAAGTAAAAAAAAACCAAAATATCATGGTCCAATGAGAGAAGTCTTGATGACTGGTGACCGGAAATAGAGAAGACGTGGTGGATGGTTGAGGCAAGCAGTACTTTAGAGCTAAGGTGTAGGTTGTTGAATCTGTGAACCAACTATTTGTGACTTTTTTTAAACAGCTTTTTAGGACTCAAGGGGTTTAGAGGATTTTCAAATCTGATGAGCATTTGAGTGTTGGCGAGCAGAAGAGAACCTTCGGTTGGACATCCTAAGATACTTCCTGGATGTCCTGAGAAGAGTTGAGTAGGCACTGTGCCAAGTGTGACAGCAATGGAAGGGAACTTGTCCAGTGGTGTAGTAGTATAATAGTATTCAGCCCACAACAGCTGCTTGGCCCAGAAGGGGGTCTTTTGAGGGGAGTTCAACACACAGCAACTTCTGCTTTTTCGGTTTTGGCTGTTGGTTTAATGATAGAACCCAGAAGACAGATGAGCAGAAGCATTCAACAATGAAATTCTTTCCAGAAAGAGGAGGTGAAGCATCTCTTGGGAGGCCAAGTAAAGGAAACATTAACAAACAATTTTCACTTAGGCAGAAGGTTTTGGCACAGGAATAACATGTGCAGACCTAAAGAGACCCAGAACTGACACGATGACTGTTTCCCCATTATAGGTGACAGACCAGTGACAAAGTCCAGGATTATATTGGACCATGGGCCATGATTTGCCTGGCTCAGAGGGGAAAAATTACTTGTGGGGGGTGGGGCATCCCAAATTGTTGTCGTGCCTGCCTGGTGATGGTCTCATATTCCATTAGTGTTGTTTGAACAGTGGAAAATGATGAACTCAGTCTTTTCCGTTCAAAATCATCAGTCTCAAATTTGAAGCTGGGCACATCTTTGTGTTGAGGTGGCCTGTTTAGTGATGAAAATGATGGCCCTGAATCCAGCTATGGCAACAAGCCAAAGAATTGCATTATTGACAATGAAAAGCAACTTAGTCCAAAACCACGTTCTGGTTTTTGGCCTACTTTACTGCTGCTTCTCCTCCCTGGATTTTCTCCGGGTTTTCCCTTTCCCAAATAGGGATTCTAGACCACGGGATGTCATTGATTTTTGTCAATTCTGGGCCCGTCAACCCCTTTGAGACTCTTGTTATTAAGGGGCATATACTGTAAATACACTTGACTTGACAGTCCCACCATACAGCACAGTTAATTCTACTCTAGGACTAGCTACACTTGACAACTATTCATACTTCAGCCACATTTCCAATAAGGCTTCCAGTTCATTTTGGTTCGCCACAATACAGGTTAAATCCTGATCACGCTTGTGCTTCCACCATGAGGTGTTTAGGTGGGAAGGCAGTCACTTTTGGTACCTTAACAAGAGAATGCAAAAAGGCAGTTATTTTGGGGCAGTCTCAGAATAGACAGCTTTCAAAAAGCATAGTAGTTGCTACGTTTGACAAAGACCTTACTGCGATTGAATGAAAACCAATTATACAGAGATGGAAAGATGAGACGCAGTGGGTGGCACACAAGGGCTGGCTGGGAACTCAGTGAGACTCCAAAAGAACAGTTTAGTGCTTTTTTGTTTAATCTTCTACCATTTGTTTTCTGTAAAAAAAGGTGTTCAATTAACTCTCCACCTTAATAGAAAGTTTGACTTTATGCTTCTGTGGCAGAACAGGAAGTAATAAAATTCACTGGCAAAGTGTTGATTGCAGGAAATTCCCAAGCCTTTATATGTGTGTGTGTTTGTGCGTGTGCATGCCATACCCAAGCCTGACATCCTGACTGGGTCATGGACACTGGATTAAGAGCACCTGGTACATCATGTACTGTAAGTGTGTGTAAAAATCACATTTCCTCCTGCCCCTGTGCACTGTATCGACTTGTTTAAACTCCAGTGGCAGCTGCTTCCCCTTTCCTGCCTGACACACACTCACAGGCCAGGTCAGCTGTAACCATCAGGCAACTTGCTCGTAAAAATACAAAATAATCATAATAGTAAATGAAATACTCGCTTGTCTCTCTTACAGGGTCCTTGAGTCATCTGAGAATGTTCGGGTGACAGGAAGTCTTAACTCAAGTGAATGTGAACGTGAATGGTGGTTTGTCTCTGTAATTTAGCTGGCACCTACTCAAGGGTGGAGTCTGCCTTACCCTCGACGTCAGCTGATAGGCACCAGTTACCAGAGGCTATAAGCTGATGTATTTTCATGGCTAGAACATGTTGGTTGTGTTGCAGTGTAAGAAAGATGCTAGACAAAGTAGCATCCATTTTTCCAGGTCGTTGTAGAGGTATGTGACTGACATTTGACGGTGTAGCGGGGTGTGGTTCCAGCACTTTCAGCAGACGTGCCCGCAGAATTTGCCGCTAGAAAAGAACGGCTTGATTTTTCATGATTTTGAAGTCTCATTTCATACTGTATACTTTTTTAGTTTTTTTTTTTTATTCAAATATGGCAAAGTGGTGTGTCAAATTACAGCCAATTTCCACAAAATCTTGGAGAGCACCAATGGAGAACAGAACTTGGTCTTCATTCCACTTAGAGCCATTGTAGTTTTCAAACTTTTGTTGATGGAAAAAAAAATCATCACAAAAAGTGTCCGACTTGATACAATTAATTTTGCTGTCTATGAACTGAAACCCCCAAAAAGTTTGCTGTTTTGGATTTTGATTTGCTTGAGCTAGCTCTCAGGGCTGCCCCTCCAAAACCCTCAAACCTCCAGATGGCCAGTCCAGCTCTGGCCACAGTTGATTCATAAGCTGATCTTCTCACTACAAGTGCCATGAGATGGCATGGAGAAGTGGGGGACAGATTCTTTGCTCAAATCCATTTGATCCCCTGGAAGGCTTGAACAGAACAGAACAGAACAGGAGAGGCAGAGCTGAGAGCTGGAGCTGTTTATCAGGTCAGAACCTACCAAATGTTCCCCCCGGTTGCTCTCTCTTTTTTTTTCCCCTCTTGCAGGAGCTATATCTTTCTTCTTTATTTCTCTATATGTATCCATACACATTTTTAACATGATTTCAACAGTAGATGTGGGTCGATGAGTCACAGTTGGAGTTCAAATTTATGGCAGTCGAGGTGTTTGGATGTGTCTGTGTTACATCATGCGGCCTTTGTGGCCATGTGACCAGTTCTTGGATTGCTGTCCAAGAAATGAGCGGGTGCAGGATGAAAAGAAGCATTAAATATGGATCAAGCAGTTTAAAAGGATGACGAATACGACTCGATGAGGATTAGCTGCTGTTTTGGACATGGCCAACTGGGTTGCTTCCAAGACGTGCGACTGTCTTGTTTTTAGGAGGGAAATTTTTTGTTTTGATTCCCTAAAATATACATTATTCATCAATGAACGTAGTAACAATTGCATCATTTGTTACTCAATGTCACATCATTTTGACGGAAACATTTACAGTGCATCCATGTTGGTGATTAAAACAAAGCGATTTTGAGCCTCTTAACTGTTTAAATGACAGAGACCTCATACACTTCTGCTCTTATAGTGTGTGGTGTACTCGATGACCAATACAGCACACCACACACATGCTGATAGTTCCACTGACAATCGCGACGTCACGATGTAGGCCGTTTCGTAATTGGCTGTCGCTCTGTTTCACGTCATAAGCCACGGCTCAGTCAAACTTATGTTTTGACCACACACACACACACACACAAGGATTTACAAACATAAATATTGAACAGCTTTAACATTTACGATTGACAGGCCGACCGTTTTCCAAGAATCTTGGGGAAGAAAAATCCACTGTGAATGCACTCCACACCACAGGATAATCCTTTAGGGACATCCGATAATCCGCCCTATCGGTGATCAGTATGCATGTACCCTGCTTTCGATGCAGGCAACCTTTTCTCTGTTTTTGGCCTTCTTTTGTCCCCGCAGACTTCATCTACTTGTCTAATGATGCCCAGTCATAAAAACATGCCTTTTCCTTTTTTGGGGGCCATTGCCTTCGATAGTTTTGCTTCAAAGCAAACACCCCAAATAACACTTAAACCCTCCTGACTCTTATGTTTTCCAGAGTTAGCAAATTGTACCAGTGCAATAAGGTGAATCCTAATGAACGTCATTAGTTCTTTCATAGACAGATGAGCCTTTCAAAAAACCGTATGCTTTCTTTAATCACATTTTGTTAATCACTGTGATGCTGAAGAGAGGTCCTGTCCTCTCAGTGAGGCACATGAAAAGGTCAATTAACAAGAAAATGAGAGCATGCACGGCCCACATGCTCTTTATTATTCCATGAATACGGTAAAGACCGCACTTTGAAAACACGCTTCCAGGTATTACCTTGACCCCAAAATGCATGCTTTCATCCGTCATCTCCTCTGACTGTTCATATAGAACAGAAAATGGTTATTTATAAGAGTATATATTAGTGTGTGTGTGTGTGTATATATATATATATATATATATATATATTTGGTCAGCATTATATGCACTACAAGTGAACGCTGTTCAATGAACTCATGCTGTGGGTGTTTAGATCCCTCATCTGGACATCCAACCATTTACTGGCACCGACAAATGCCAACACATTGGAAGTCGTAAAGCTTCAGGCACCTCACACTATGTATATTTATGGTAAACAGAGTATGCGTCGTGGTAGGTAGGTGAGAAAAGATGATGTACTTTATGGAGTAAATGAGGAACGCCATTTAAAACAAGCCACTAACATTCAACTCGAGCCATGAGATGAGTCAGGATTGTTCACAGCGTGTTTCATAGCCCTTTCTCAGTCTTGTTTTTGTTTTTTTCTCATTTGCGGTGTCACAAAAGCAAAAAAATAAATAAATATTACCGCCCAAGTGACTGTTCTACTTGTTTCTTTTCATAAAAAACTGGTTTTCTATGCTTTTTGGAAAGAAACTAAAACTCTTTATGGTGAAACCAACCCCTGTGCTGCTGGTGATTACTAAAGAACAGAAAATGCCTGAAAAAAACTTTTTCCGGGGTCAAAGAAGAGACTTACTTTTGGTAGGTTTGGCGCTTCTTTTGACACAATATTCTGTGGGTCTTTAAATATTCGTCGAAATACTGTACATATAACTACACTAAATATGTGTTCAATTGATTCAATTGGTCTGTGTATTTACTGTGCAGTTTACACTGATACCTTCGAGGCACAGTGATACCCCAGAAGTTGTGATTTCGAGTTTGACCGCAAAATTCAAACAATCTAACAATCGTCATATGGATCTATGTATGTAAGCATACAGTATCACACAGCCTTGTGTGCACCTTTAGTCGACCTCACTTCAGCCAACCTTTTTCTTTTCCTTTTAAAAGCAGTTCTTAAAGATTCAATGCAAATGTATAGAACGTAAAAGTTAAATACAACTGTACTGTACTAAGGAAGTGATTATTTCATGTACCGCTAGAGGAGTCCGCGTAACACTTTGACAATCACTTTCTTAAGCAATATAGGAAAATGTTACTTGAAAAATTGTCTGTAGGTTTTATGATGGCAACATTGCGACATATCAAACTTTGACTAATGAACTGCTTGTAGTCAAACTCCAAGGCAGACATTCTTATAACTTGGGGAGGGAGAAGAACGTTAGTTTTAAACAAGGTTACCATTTTGTTTACAGACATCGCAGCATAATCACTGAGTGTCTGGTTTTGTATTCAAAGATTTTTCAGGGAATTTGGGCAAAAACATTTAAGCCTTCTTGCCTGAGCCACAGCAGGTTTGAAGAATGCCTCTGCTTTAGTCTGCTACTTTTTACACCAACAAACTGATACAGAAGTAATCCATTAAGCCCGAGAGCATATCGCATTGATTTGGCTCCAAAAGGCCTCTTCAGAATAATCAGCAGTACGCATTCGCTCAACCAAAAATGACCAACGGATCAACGGAAATGTCATCTATTTGTCGGTCTGTCCGTCTGTTCGTTCGTTGGTCAGTCCATCTGTCAGTCAATCAATTCGTTCGTCCGTTCATCGGTCAGGTCGTTGGGCCATCCGGCGCTCTGTCCAATTGGCATTCGGCCCATCCCTCCGTTCGTCATCTGTTGATATGATGACAACAAACGTTATCTTTTTTTTGACAGGCTTGTACATGTACAACACTAACATAACATTTGTGCTGTAACATCATCACTCACGATCAGAACCACCAATATTACAGAGCACTAAAGTATTCTTAAGTATTCTTCTTATTACAAACCAATGTATCGTCAAAATTAGATTTTTAAGCAGCAGTTTTATTTCTTTTCAAAACTGAGAAGCATTTGCAGGTATTTACTGTAGTCAACGGGGATTCAATAAATGTTTCTACATAATGAAGCTCAGCTCATTGGGGAAAGAGTTCCACTGGAAATGACACAGAAACAAATCAGTGTGACGTTCTCTGTGTGTTTTCATTTTATAGCTCCGTAGGGATTCCTTCTGTATTTAACTGAAAAGATGCTCCATTTAGACACACACGCGTACATACATACACACAAAGTTATATAGAAGTGAGACATAGTCCAGACACGGAGAGACAGGGAGACATTAACAAGTCTGACAGGTACGCTAACACAAACTTGCAGAGTTAAAGCTAAATGTATTTTCCCCCACATATGTCATCCCATTGTCACTCTTATTTTTCTCACAATTGCTGATGAATTGTATTCAAATTCAACCTCAGAAACAATAGTAGCAAAAGCACATTTCTCCTCCTTTCTTCCGTACAGGGAAATATAAAACTTTATTACCTGTCCATAGATTTAATTTAACAGATCAGTAACTTTTTAATCTCACTGAAACCTTTTTTTTTATTTTACCCCCTCAACAGACCAGTGAAGCATCTCACTCATTTTGAACATCCGAGCATTTATCCTCTGTGCCTCTGTTGGCCGCCTTTATGAGGATGAGAGAAGCTGTTCCATGTGTCCAATTATACAAGCTTATTTTTCATAGGCGCTCACATTTTGGGCGAAGGTGCAGTGATGTGTATTTAATGGATCTTTTCAACAGGAGATCTGCTCTGCGTTGCGCCATAAAGCCTACATACACATACACATACAGCATACATATACATCCCGTGAGAGTTAAGCTGTTATGCAGACACCCATACATTTCACCCCGCAAAGACACACAAACAGTGCGAGTGTATTTCTCAAAACACAAAAGTGTGAGAAATGATTTTCACCTGGCGTGGATTGAGTTTCGAGGCCTGCACACATACCGACAATCGGCCTGAATCTGAGCATTTGTCCCTTCGTTTCAATCAAAGGCCCGATTATCAGATGTTTCTGAAAGATTATCCTGAGACTATCCCAACCTTTATTGAGGCAACTCGGGCAACGTTTATGTTTTACATTCGAAAAATCTTATGGCATCGCCAAACAAAAATCTCAAAAAAAGTATATATGCTGAAATAATTCTAATTATGTCTGAGTTTACTTACAAATGTATGCACGCTGGGCCTGTTTAATTGACAACAAAGCTTTACTTTTGTATGTTTCCCAAGTCATTCACCACAATAAAATAACGAGAAAAGTTTTCGACTGCAGTGCCAGATAAGCTAACAGTTAGCCTAGCTTCTTCAGTGCCTGCGTTTACGACAACGGTTTCTTCTTTTTCATATTTTTCAGCAGTCTGAATACCCTGTGGCACTGTGCTGCCCCTGACAGGTCAGTCTTGGTATCACAACAAACATCTTATTTGGGGGATCGTCCACCTATTAGTCGACTAGTCGACTTTACTATTACGCATCGATGTTTATAGCTTGAAGTCGACTAATTGCTAACGAAGTGTTTTTGGCATCTCGTCTTCCAATCGGCCAAGTTGTTGAGGACTTTCAACTCACCAGTCTGCTACCGTTGCTGGACTGTAACACACAGTGGAGCAGGGAAATGTCTGACCAACAAGGCCATACATTTGCGTGGGTCAGAGAGTTTGAAAATGATATGGTTGCAGGACAGCGGTTAGCCTTGCTAGCTTTGGCTATTCCGAGTGCCACTAGTCTTAAAATATTTGTACCCGTGGAACCACGGACAGCGGCGCGAAGTGCAGTTCGGCATACAGCCATACTATGCTACAAGCGTTTAGGAATCTTTTTACCAAAAAATGAGACTGGTATCAGAGTCACTTGCAAAACGTCAAAATATATTTTTGCGTGAAACCAGTCCGCGCCGTAAACAAATGTGGGGAATCGCTGTACTGTGCTGAAAAAACATGAATGACGTCATGAATTAATCAAGTTCAACTCGACTTTCATCACATTATAGTGAGCTACAAGAAATGTTTAGTTTGTTCAAACCGTAGTGTGTGGTGTGCTTTGTTGGTCATCTAGAGTCCACAACACACTATAAGCAGTAAACTCACAGGTTAAAAAATGTTTTTAAAAAATGGTAAAAAACTTAAAATGTAGCCATAAAGGGAATTTCCCTGCGTGTGCTCCAAAAGGGCTGCCTGCATTCCACACTCACTCACTCACTCACTCACTCACTCACTTACCATCCACTGGCCCATCACGCTAATCACTTTCCACCCCTGGCACACAAACTCCATTGCTTCTTTTTCTCTGCTCTTCATCTCCTTCACTTCCACTCCTCTGCCTCCCAGCGATACCCACACGCCTCTGTAGGCGAAGCGTTCTGCTGCTGCTGCCTGTTAACGTTCACTGGCTGGATGAAAGCTTCCAGATTGTTATGTTTAGGCAAAGCGCAGAGACAGACGGGACGACGGACTGAAAGAAAAGTGAGCAAACAGGCGTCTGGTGCGCAGCACTTGACACAAACTGACATTTCTAGAAGCCTCAAACAATATTCTGCATGTGTGTGTGTGTGTGTGTTTGTGTTCATGAGAGTGCACCTGCACCTGCTGTTAGCACACATCCTGTAGGACACTTACTGCAGCTTTTCCGTAGCCAATTATACTGCTTGAATGTCAACCCCATTAAAGTGGTCTTCTGTTTGACTTAATAGGGAAGCAGAATGTGAATAAATACTTGGGTCCAGTTTGTTTTTACTGCTCCCCAGCATGCTTTTCTCTTTCAAATTCAATTCAAAGGCTGATTTATTCACTCTAGATTTTGTTCTTGTATCTCCATCCTATTTTCTTGTTGGTTTTGCTTTGGGTTTTTTTCCCCATCACTGTACCCCCTTTAAATTTGCTATATCACCTTTCTTCTTTGCACTGCCTAAAAAGAATTGGCTTTGTTCTGTTTCATTCCAGCCAGTCGATGACTGACTTTGCATCAGTTTGATCCCGCCTACACACGCTTTGCATATCAAGTCAAAAAAGTGCAAAGTTATGACTTGAAAAAGCTTGTACAAGCACCCACCAGAACAATGTGTTTAGTTCCATGTTTGCCCTGCTTAAGTTGTTTGGCTCCTGAACAATGCTGCAGAAAGCAAGAAAATAAAATATATACAAGCAAAATTTAAACCAATATACAATAGACTTTACACCGATTTTATCGGCCTGATCGGCTTTGTCATAATACGCCGATCCGCAAAAGACTTTTACTCTCCGTCGCCATCGTGGGCAGTATATTTGAATCCAAAGGCTAGTTTATTTTTAGGCTTGTCGCGTGTCTTTTGACGTACTACTGTAAATATCTGATGGCCCATAAAGTTATTAAAAGGAACAAAAAACATGTCGGCGGTGTGGGACAGTCAACACGTTTGAGACAGACAACACGTAATCCCCGGATCGGACTACAAGACAAATTTGCTCTTTCACTAGGGTTAGTGCACTATGTCAGACTACTGCAATAAAATCTTGTATTCCGATACCACCGCATCCCGTTTTTTTACGATCATTGGGCTTTATCTTGTCAACCCAAATGCGACCGGATACATTCGTTACCGTGGCGACGACAACAAGAGTGGAGCGCGCCGACTGTATTATAAGGACAAAATGGGGGAAAAACGTGTGTTGGTGGTCACCGGTGCTCAGGACAGGAGAGGACGTTCGTTTAAGGCTTGCTTGAGGAATGTTCACGTACTTTTAATACGATACGGCTCGCAAGCAGGCAACAAAACGTTACGTAGCCTAGTAAGCTAGTGCTAGCACTAACGGTTGTACGTAAACATGCCGCCGTTCTGTCGAATCATGCTCTAAAGTTTCGGTGTGGGTGAAGTCATTTAATTACAGTAAGTTAGCTCCCTTTATTTCTGTCATGTAATGTTGGTTTGATCTTACTGATTAGAATACACGATCTGACTAGAGCAGTGATTTCCAACCCTTATGGAGCCAAGGAACATATTTTACAATTGAAAAATCTCACAGTCCACCAACAAACAAAAATGTCACAAAAAGTACATACATTCATTTCTGTATGTACTTCCTGCCATCTCATAGAAGACCATTTATCATTTGTTCGGTCTGTCACGATGCCTCACTGGCATAAATAGATGAACAAAGATACATTATTT